>NC_034190.2:11918429-12098429 GCF_002021735.2 Oncorhynchus kisutch
GGAGGGAGAGAGAGAGAGAGAGAGAGAAAGATAATGAGTGGAGGGAGAGAGAGAGAGAGAGACGGGGAGAAAGACAGTGAGTGGAGGGAGAGAGAGATACTGTACTTATGATACCAACATTTTAGAATACCGTAGTACCATTTCATATGATACTACCATATGAAAACAATACTACTCTACCGATCCTAAAGAACCCGCTGGTGCCGTTATAAAATGTTTAGAATGTCAGTTCAAAATAATGTAAGCAATAGCAACTATTCTATTGTATGACCGGTCCAATAATGCCCACGTGTGGCAGCTGTAATCAGCCAGCTGCATCCCCTTTCAGCCATCACTCACCTGCTTCTCCTGTTCATCTATTCCTCCAGCCTTAGACCGCTGTGCCACTCGGGAGCCCAGACTACACTATATAAAACATCTATTTCTCAGGATCTCGTCACAGTACTTCCGTGCATTCAAATTTTAATTGATAAAATGCAATTGTGTTCGTTGTCAGCTTATGCCTGCCCATACCATAACCCCACCGTCCCCATAGGACACTGTTCAAAACATTAACATCAGAAAAACGCTCGGCCACACAAAGCCATACACGTGGTCTACCGCTGCGAAGCCGGTTGGATGTACTGCCAAATTCTCTAAAACAGCTTATGTTAGAGAAATAAACATTCAATTCTCTGGCAGCAACTCTGGTGGACATTCCTGCAGTCAACATGCCAATTGCACACTCCCTCAAAACTTGAGACATCTGTGGCATTGTGTTGTGTGACAAAACTGCACATTTTAGAGTGGCCTTTTATTGTCCCCAGCACAAGGTGCACCTGTGTAAGGATCATGTTTAATCAGCTTCTTGATATGCCACACGTGACAGGTGGATGGTTTATCTTGGCATAGGAGAAATGCTCACTAACAGGGATGTAAACAGATTTGTGAACAGAATTTGAGAGAAATAAGCTTTTTGTGCATATGAAACATTTCTTGGATCTTTAATTTCAACACTTTACATGTTGCGTTTATAATTTTGTTCAGTATAGGATGATAACTATAATAGACTAAGGTGGAGAATGAAGACACTTTGCAAACAGGACAGGAGCAGTGTGTATCTGACCTCTACATTAGAACCAGGGCTATTATTAAACCTCAGTAGCATCATGCTGAATGCATGTGACCTGATGTTGATTTAGAACTACGACAATGTGTCCGCGTGGCCGAAGTCAGGTCTGCTCTCCATCAGCAGTCACTGTGACATCAACAAGTAAACACAGACAAACAACAAACTGTTTTAGCCTGATTTACAGGGCATTCGGAAAGTATTCAGACCCCTTCCCCTTATCCACATTTTGTTATGTTACATTGGATATTATATGCCCTAATATCCAATGTGTCCCACAACAACAAGGTAAGCAAAAAAATTTAACTATAGGCTTAGGATTAGGGATACCATTTCTAAACTCACTGTCCATTTAAAATTAAACTATAGGTTTAGGATTAGGGATACCATTTCTAAACTCACTGTCCATTTAAAATTAAACTATAGGTTTAGGATTAGGGATACCATTTCTAAACTCACTGTCCATTTAAAATTAAACTATAGGTTTAGGATTAGGGATACCATTTCTAAACTCACTGTCCATTTAAAATTAAACTATAGGTTTAGGATTAGGGATACCATTTCTAAACTCACTGTCCATTTAAAATTAAACTATAGGTTTAGGATTAGGGATACCATTTGTAAACTCACTGTCCATTTAAAATTAAACTATAGGTTTAGGATTAGGGATACCATTTCTAAACTCACTGTCCATTTAAAATTAAACTATAGGCTTAGGATTAGGGATACCATTTCTAAACTCACTGTCCATTTAAAATTAAACTATAGGTTTAGGATTAGGGATACCATTTCTAAACTCACTGTCCATTTAAAATTAAACTATAGGTTTAGGATTAGGGATACCATTTCTAAACTCACTGTCCATTTAAAATTAAACTATAGGTTTAGGATTAGGGATACCATTTCTAAACTCACTGTCCATTTAAAATTAAACTATAGGTTTAGGATTAGGGATACCATTTCTAAACTCACTGTCCATTTAAAATTTAAATAATTAGATCTTGTCAGAAGCATACAACCAAAGATAAGATAGCCTAAAACTAAACGTATCATTGTTTTTAAAGAGGCTTGCTTCGCCCATTTAAGAGGATTTCTCATGCCTCCACATCGAGCAGTCAGACAGAATGGTTTAATCAGCTGTTTTAAGCTGCAATGAGGAACACAAAGTGCTGGAGGGACAAGTTGTGTGAGGGTGCAGTCCAGTGACTTCTGGGGTTGTGGAAGAACACTTCCACTTTAGTAGCTGAAGCTCCGACAGTAACCTTTCTGTCATGTGTCGTTGAGGCTTTATTCAGGGGTGGTGACGCAACACAGAAAGTCTGCAACGAATCAAGAACAAGGGTCTGTGGTTGCCTGGCTCGTGCCATCTCTTTTCAGCGGTGCCGCCTGCTGAGTCAGCAGGAGTGTTTAGAAATCAATAGCATTATTGGGAAGTAAAGGTTTCACTTCATGACGGTCGAGCTGAAACCAGACCGGCACACCCCACATCACTACAGTTCCAGGTCAGGAGAGTGTGTGAGAGGGTGTGTATGGGTTTGTGTGCATGTATGTATGTATGTGTGTATATATATATATATATATATATATCTATATCTATGTCTGTGTGTCTATGTCTGTGTGTCTGTGTGTATGTCTGTCTACATGGTCTAGATCTAAGCTGAATAGTCTAAAAACGAATGAGCTATAAAAAAAACAACACCCAGACAGACTCACCAAAAAGGCCTTAAAAGCTTCATACAGTAACCTCTGCAGACGACTGCCTGCAACAGCAGTGGTTCCTAAGACGGAGTACTCCTAGTCCTCTTGGAAAAGAGGAGGAGTGGTCTTCTTGGCACCTGCGAAAGACAAACAAAGCATCGTGGTTAGGTTAGCACACTTTTCTGGAAAGCAAAGAAGTACCCAGTGCATCGCCACCCTCGAGGCACTTGGGTAATCAGCAGAAGAGAAAACCTACCGCAGGCTCTCTCTACCCTTCTGTTTTGCATCTCAGCGCAAAACAGAAAAGGGCGATTTACATCTGATTTCAATGTCCTCCACACAACACACTACTTCCCTGACATGAACATTGCAGTAAATATAGACTCACACGATGCAAGTACATAGAGCAGATGTCAAGTACTTGTTAGAGTAATGCCAAACAACAAGACATCCACAATCATCCATGTCATTTTGTTGTTCTCTCCTTGCCTTGAAGTTTAGTGATACATAAGCTCTATAGGCTAGATAAAATATCTATCATTATAGAATAGACTATCATTATGAAATATCTATCATTATAGAATAGACTATAATGATAGTCTATTCTATAATGATATTCTATAATGATATTCTATAATGATATTCTATAATGATATTCTATAATGATAGATATTCTATGATGATAACAATGCAAGGTGCCCCTACCTGTTAGTTTTATCTGTATGCTCAGAATGAACTGTGATGCAACTAGGCTATTATGGGGAGAAGGTATTCTCAAGTATGTGATGGGTAACTTTTCAGGTAAAGAGCTGAGCTGACCGTGGGCTGCTTGGTTTGTTTACCCAGCTCAAACACACTCAGAGTGAGGTATGTGACATTGTCGCTGAGGGTATCAAAAGCTAGACCTCTCAATTAGCACACTATATTCCACCACTACTTCTACACTCTTTCCGATTGTACTGCTGTAAATTAGAATACTACAGGTGTATCATTTGTACTGTACTATGCTGAAGAGTAAAAGCTAGAGGTACAAATGTATTTTGAAAAACTGGTCAACAAACTTGGTTGCTTTTACTGTATAATTAACTGGCCTATTTGACAGAATGAAATATGCTATTTAAGAATGTGCTTTGCGTCATAATCACCTTACACATGCATATTGCTAATTTGGAGACTACTGTTGATTGCAATTTCACAATAAAGCAATTGTACAGGATTGAGCGTGGGCTTTTACTTATTTAGTTAGCCATGTCTGTGCTGCGATCGTAGTAGGTACAAAATGACGCGAGGCAACAAAACAAATGTAATGCATTTTTTTTATTAATGCCATGGCAAAAAATCTTGTAAATGTATATTTATATTAGTAATGCATAACAATGTTATTCTGTGAAAACAAACACAAAACATATAGGCTACTTTTTACAGGCGCACGCGCACCTGTACAGTAACGTTAACTACAGTAGTTGAACGGGATGACACGGTAGAAAATAGTAGCTGGCTCTCGTGGAATATATTGTAGAGTGCTTTTGAAATAATTAACGTTATAACGTAAATTGTTATATGAACCTTTTTATTGTATTATATGAAAAGGTTAACGTGACAATTTGTAGTTGACAACTGGCCAATTAACGTAATGCCACCGTCCGTCTACTCTGGCCACGGTCAACCGCATCCATCGTAGACAGCTGCACGAGCACTCCAAATGATTATCTAATTAAGCCCGCTGTGTATTCGACGTTATCAACAAACTTGAGGTTGTCAGTTCGTTCATTCTAGTACAGTGTAAAACACATATAGAGAAACGCGTTTATTATAGTCTACCACGGAACATTTCGATGCTGCTTGTCACACAAGTATAACGTATCGCATTGCTACTGTAACCGTCGAGCGAAACCTTTTGCTGCAGCAAGTAACCTGCGATGCTTGGTAACGATAGTTGGTCATTAATAATAATAATAATAATGTAATCTGTTAAAACATGCATTATACTTACCCAGTTATCGTTATCTCTTTTCTTCGTTCGTAACTGTTGCGATAGTGTTTACGTCCCCTCGGAAGGTATTTTGGTGCATCGACTGGATCCTCTGGGACGTCTAGCAGTCAGTCAACCCACAGCTTTAATTTGCCTTTAAAGGAATATCTGTCGGATATAAGTGTACAGCCAGCTTCCGCTGACGGAGGTGAGTGATTTGCATAAAGGGGAGTGGTTTTCGATTTAAACTGCGAAAAATTAAAGCCTAGTGGGCGTGTCCAGAGAACCTCCTGCATCTCTCACACAATCTCATGTTACTTGAATAGATGAACCTCTGCATTGACACTAAATACTATAACTTTGTTATTAAACAGTTATTAATGTGTTATTATCTGAAAAACGTTATCAGGTAAAGCAACAATAACAAAACACTGCATAAAAGGATGATCTATTATCCAGGCATTGAATTTCTCCTCATCCAGAGTATAGCAGTAGGCACCTCATGCATACTGTGAAGGATAAATAGTACTCTCCCCTGCAGAGGGAGGCTGTGACACCCTGATCTATTTCACCTGTCTTGTGCTTGTCTTCACCCCCATCCAGGTGTCGCCCATTCTCCCCCATTATCCCCTGGGTATTTATACCTGTGTTTTCTGTTTGTCTGTTGCCAGTTCGTCTTGTCTCGTCAAGCCTAACACCGTGTTTTCTAGTTCTTTGACCATTCTGCCTGCCCTGACCCTGAGCTTGCTTGCCTTTCTGTACCTTTCTGACACTGCCCTGGATTACTGACCTCTGCCTGCCCTGACCCTGAGCCTGCCTGCCGTTCTGTACCTTACTGACTCTGCCCTGGATTCCTGACCTCTGCCTGCCCTGACCCTGAGCCTGCCTGCTGTTCTGTACCTTTCTGACTCTACCCTGGATTCCTGACCTCTTCCTGCCCTTGACCTGTCGTTTGCCTGCACGCTGTTTTGTTAATAAACATCTGTGATTCAAACAGTCTGCATCTGGGTCTTATCCTGAGTCCTGATATGCTGGCCTGTTTTTTTTCTATTGGCACAAACATAAGGTAGGCAATTAGTTGTTACAATAGTGTGCTACTGACACAAAGGCCTAATGATGGAATTGCATGGCAAAATACTTTAATGTGTTATCCACTGGGCTCCACTGGACTCTAAATCATTTGTACTATATATATACATATATACTGTAAATTATTTATTTACTCCTGTCTTGGGGTGAAGGACCTACCATAGTCCAGCCATGGTCCTACCATAATATTGTACTGCCATAGTATAGTCCTACCATAGTCCTGCCATAGTCCTATCCTAGTCCTACCATAGATCTGCCATAGTCCTACCATAGTCCTGCCATAGGTCTGCCATAGTCCTGCCATAGTTCTACCATAGTCCTACCATAGTCCAGCCATGGTCCTACCATAGTCCTACCATAGTCCAGCCATGGTCCTACCATAGTATAGTCCTACCATAGTCCTGCCATGGTCCTACCATAGTCCTACCATAGTCCTGCCGTAGTCCTGCAATAGTCCTGCCATAGTCCTGCCGTAGTCCTGCCATAGTCCTATCCAAGTCCTGCCATAGACCTACCATAGTCCTGCCGTAGTCCTGCCGTAGTCCTACCATAGTCCTACCATAGTCCTGCCATAGTCCTGCCGTATTCCTACCATAGTCCTGCCATAGTCCTACCATAGTCCTGCCATAGTCCTGCCATAGTCCTACCATAGTCCTACCATAGTCCAGCCATGGTCCTACCATAGTATAGTCCTACCATAGTCCTGCCATGGTCCTACCATAGTCCTGCCGCAGTCCTGCCATAGTCCTACCATAGTCCTACCATAGTCCTGCCATAGGTCTACCAAAGTCCTGCCGTAGTCCTGCCATAGTCCAACCATAGTCCTGCCGTAGTCCTGCCATAGTCCTACCATAGGTCTACCATAGTCCTGCCATAGGTCTACCATAGTCCTGCCATAGTCCTATCCTATTCCTACCATAGACCTGCCATAGTACAGCCATAGGTCTACCATAGTCCTGCAATAGTCCTGCCATAGTCCTGCCATAGGTCTACCATAGTCCTGCCATAGTCCTATCCTAGTCCTACCATAGTCCTACCACAGTCCAGCCATGGTCCTACCATAGTATAGTCCTACCATAGTCCTGCCATGGTCCTACCATAGTCCTACCATAGTCCTGCCGTAGTCCTGCCATAGTCCTACCATAGTCCTACCATAGTCCTGCCATAGGTCTACCATAGTCCTGCCGTAGTCCTGCCATAGTCCAACCATAGTCCTGCCGTAGTCCTGCCATAGTCCTACCATAGTCCTACCATAGTCCTGCCATAGGTCTACCATAGTCCTGCCATAGTCCTATCCTATTCCTACCATAGACCTGCCATAGTACAGCCATAGGTCTACCATAGTCCTGCCATAGGTCTACCATAGGTCTACCATAGTCCTGCAATAGTCCTGCCATAGTCCTGCCATAGGTCTACCATAGTCCTGCCATAGTCCTATCCTAGTCCTACCATAGTCCTACCATAGTCCTGCCATAGTCCTACCATAGTCCTGCCGTAGTCCTACCATAGTCCTGCCCTAGTCCTGCCGTATTCCTACCATAGTCCTGCCATAGTCCTACCATAGTCCTGCCATAGATCTGCCATAGTCCTGCCATAGTCCTACCATAGGTCTACCAAAGTCCTACCATAGTCCTGCCATAGCCCTACCATAGGTCTACCATAGTCCTACCATAGTCCTGCCATAGTCCTGCCATAGTCCTTCCATAGGTCTACCATAGTCCTGCCATAGTCCTGCCGTAGTCCTGCCATAGTCCTATCCTAGTCCTGCCATAGACCTACCATAGTCCTGCCGTAGTCCTGCCGTAGTCCTACCATAGTCCTGCCATAGTCCTGCCGTATTCCTACCATAGTCCTGCCATAGTCCTACCATAGTCCTGCCATAGTCCTGCCATAGTCCTGCTGTAGTCCTGCCGTAGTCCTACCATAGTCCTGCCATAGTCCTTCCATAGTCCTGCCATAGTCCTACCATAGTCTTGTCGTAGTCCTACCATAGTCTTACACAGGGGGTAAGACAAGGTGGAGAAATTAAGCAGTACTGGCTAGTGGCTAGACCTCTGTGATGTAAGCAGTACTTGCTAGCGGCTAGACCTCTGTGATGTAAGCTGTACTGGCTAGTGGCTACACCTCTGTGATGTAAGCAGTACTGGCTAGCGGCTAGACCTCTGTGATGTAAGCAGTACTGGCTAGCTGCTACACCTCTGTGATGTAAGCAGTACTGGCTAGCGGCTACACCTCTGTGATGTAAGCAGTACTGGCTAGCGGCTACACCTCTGTGATGTAAGCAGTACTGGCTAGCGGCTAGACCTCTGTGATGTAAGCAGTACTGGCTAGCGGCTACACCTCTGTGATGTAAGCAGTACTGGCTAGCGGCTAGACCTCTGTGATGTAAGCAGTACTGGCTAGCGGCTAGACCTCTGTGATGTAAGCAGTACTGGCTAGCGGCTAGACCTCTGTGATGTAAGCAGTACTGGCTAGCGGCTACACCTCTGTGATGTAAGCAGTACTGGCTAGCGGCTAGACCTCTGTGATGTAAGCAGTACTGGCTAGCGGCTAGACCTCTGTGATGTAAGCGGCTTTTCTGAGTTATAGGGATCTAGGTTGGGAACGGGAAGATAATGTTTTGTGTGGACAGGACAGGGGGGGAAACTAGAAGAAAAAACGAGTCAAAGTCACCGGGTATGAGTTTCCTGGTATAATATACACAGAAGAATAACAAAACAGTGGGAAATCTCACAAAAGACTTCCTGCTTAACAGTAGCTAAAGCACAACGTGATCACACGGTCGATCGCTGCCTGACGGAAAAGTCTGAAAGTCAGGGTTACACACATCCAAGTTGTGGGTTCATTTTTCCTCATCCATAAGTGGTGGGAAAAACAGTGGGTTAACATTTTTTTTTAAATGTGTATCAGAATGGTTATAACAATGACATAGTAAGTCAGAGGTTCTTCATTCTATCCAAGAGGTAAAATACCCTGCATAACGGCATCTTCTAAAGAAAGTTCTACCCACTACACTTCTACAGTAGGTCTGTGTTTTTATTGTATACATATGTGTAAGTAACTGTTTCCACATGGTTCATTTCCTCAGTCCTCTATGTATGGTACAGTATACTGTAGTAAAGATATGATGGATGGGACAGTAGAACAAAGCTCATGGAAGGTCACTGGGAGCCAAACACCTCCTAACAGCAGTGTCTGGGACCCAGTCACACACACTCACATATGCACGCGAACACACGCGCAAGAGCACAGACACACACGCACAAATACAATTTGATTTGATACACACCAGTGAGTGTGAGGACAGGAAACACGCACACACTCACACACACACACGCACAAATACAATTTGATTTGAGACACACACACCAGCGAGTGTGAGGACAGGAAGACGCTGTGTTCATAAACTTAACTCTGAGAGGCCACAGTGCTCCTGGGGACCCTGGTTTGACCTCCTATTGTTCCTCTCTGTCAAGTAGACGATTATCTCCCGTGTCCATGTCTCCTTAGTCACTTTCACACCCGGCGGAACAATATAGCTGCCTTTGAGAACACAAGGGCCAAACAGGACACTCTCTCTGTTCCTCTCTCTCTGTTTTTCTCTCTCTCTCTCTGTTTTTCTCTCTCTGTTTTTCTCTCTCTCTCTCTGTTTCTCTCTCTGTTTTTCTCTCTCTCTCTCTGTTTCTCTCTCTGTTTTTCTCTTTCTCTCTCTGTTTCTCTCTCTCTGTTTTTCTCTCTCTCTCTCTGTTTCTCTCTGTTTTTCTCTTTCTCTCTCTGTTTCTCTCTCTCTCTCTCTCTCTCTGTTTCTCTCTCTCGCTCTCTCTCTCTCTCTCTCTCTCTCTGTCTCTCTCTCTCTCTCTCTCTCTGTTTCTCTCTCTCGCTCTCTCTCTCTCTCTGTCTCTCTCTCTCTCTCTGTCTCTCTCTCTCTCTCTGTCTCTCTCTCTCTCTCTCTCTCTGTTTCTCTCTCTCGCTCTCTCTCTCTCTCTCTCTCTGTCTCTCTCTCTCTCTGTCTCTCTCTCTCTCTCTCTCTCTCTCTCTCTCTCTGTCTCTGTCTCTCTGTCTCTCTCTCTCTCTCTGTCTCTCTCTCTCTCTCTGTCTCTCTCTCTCTCTCTCTCTCTCTCTCTGTCTCTGTCTCTCTGTCTCTCTCTCTCTCTGGTTCTCTTTCTCTGTTCCTCTCCCTTGCTTAAGTATATTTTAGCAATTAAGTTTACTTTTGATACTTAATTATACATTACATGAATGGGTTCAATTTGGCTGTTCATTTGTAGGCAGATGTCAGTATCAGAATAAACTTCAGCCACAGGTAAAAGACTAGTTTGTTTCAATAGCATACAGTACATTCACTATAATCAGCTGATAGCCTCTTTGCCTCTTAGCCTCACCTCTTTGTCCTCTTTGTGAGCAGTAGGTTAGCTGGCTCTTGTTAAAAGTTGAATGAGTGTGTTTTTGTTGAAAATAAATGCAACAAAATATATTTATGTACAGTAGAGAATTATGAATGGGAAGGAATTTAAGACCAAAAATGTGTTGCAGTTATAAAAACAAATTGGGGGGGGGGGGGGGCGGGGGGGTTCTTTTTTCACTTTGACCACCTGCCTGTCAGAAGGTCTGCATTGCCCTGCTCACACATGATGATTTTTTTTTTACCAACGGAGACACCATTCGCAAATAAGTTAAACAAAAAAATCCATGCAAGTTAGAAATAGTTTTAAAAATGTCATGTACTGAGAGCTATGAGGAAACAAACGTTTGGTAATAAGAGAGAGTGGTAGAATCCCCACAGCAGTGACTGTTACTGAAGACCGCATTCCATCTGCTTGCAAAACCAGAGTTGAAGTTGACAAGCCGTCTTGGTGTGTGGAGCTTTAAAGCCAAACTCCATTTGGCAACACTCTTTTTTTTTTAAATAGGCCACCATCAAAAATTGTAACAATTGAACAAATGCATTCCATCACATTTTCACAAGCAAATAGCTATTCATGTACTTGATACTTCTGTAGTTCTTAAGTAATGACTCGGTAGCACAATTAATGTTAATACGAGCGGCCAGCATGCAGGCGCTTTCAACATGATGGCAAATTCAACACTCTTATTGGTGTGTGCCCACACCCACAGTGTCTCAGTTTCCCAGTTTCTAAAATACCTAATAAAGTCTATGGAGTTCAAATCATATCAAATGAAATACATTTTTATTTGTCACATGAGCCGAAAATACAACTGGTGTAGTAGACCTTACCGTGAAATTCTTACTTACAAGCCCTTAACCAACAATGCAGTTTTAAGAAAATATAGTTAAGAAAATATTTAGTCAAGAAAAAAACAGTAAAACATTTTTTTAAATAAAGAACACAATAAAATAGCAATAACGAGGCTATAAACAGCGGGTACCGGTACTGAGTCAGTGTGCCGAGGTACAGGTTAGTCAAGGTAATTTGTAAATGTAGGTAGGGGTGAAGTGACTATGCATAGATAATAAACAGTGAGTAGCAGCAGTGTACAAAACAAAGGGGGGGTCAATGCAAATAGTCTGGGTGGCCATTTAATTAATTGTTCAGCAGTCTTATGACTTGGGGGTAGAAGCTGTTAAGGAGCCTTTTGGTCCTAGACTTGGCGCTCCGGTACCGCTTGCCGTGCGTTAGCAGAGAGAACAGTCTATGACTTGGGTGACTGGAGTCTTTGACAATTTTTTGGGCCTTCCTCTGACACCTTCTAGTATATAGGTCCTGGGTGGCAGGAAGCTTGGCCCCTGTGATGTACTGGGGTGTAGACACAACCCTCTGCACTGTCTTACGGTCGGATGCCGAGCAGTTGCCATACCATGTGTGCCCAGTCATGGGTAAACAGGGAGTACAGGAGGGGCCAAAGCACGCACCCCTGAGGGGCCCCCGTGTTGAGGATCAGCATGGCAGATGTGTTGTTGCCTACCCTTACCACCTGGGGGCGGCCTGTCACGAAGTCCAGGATCCAGTTGCAGAGGGAGGTGTTTAGTCCTAAGATGCTTAGCTTAGTGATGAGCTTTGTGGGCACTATGGTGTCTTGAATGCTGAGCTGTAGTCAATGAACAGCATTCTCACTTAGGTGTTCCTTTTGTTCAGATGGAAAAGGACAGTGTGGAGTGTGATTGAGATTGTGTCATCTGTGGATCTTTCAGGACGGTACGCGAATTGGAGTGGGTCTAGGGTTTCTGGGATGATGGTGTTGATGTGAGCCATGACTAGCCTTTCAAAACACTTCATGTCTACCGGCGTGAGTGCTATGGGGCGGTAGTCATTTAGGCAGGTTACCTTTGCTTTCTTGGGCACAGGGACTATGGTGGTCTGCTTGAAACATGAAGTTATTACAGTCTTGGGCGGTTGAAAATGTCAGTAAAGACACTTGCCAGTTGGTCAGCTCTGAGTACATGTCCTGGTAATCTGTCTGGCCTGCGGCCTTGTGAATGTTGACCTGTTTAAAGGTCTTGCTCACATCAGCTGCGGAGAGCGTGTTCCCACAGTTGTCCTGAACAGCTGGTGCTTTCATGCATGCTTCAGTGTTGCTTGCCTCGAACCAAGCATAAAATTTAGCTCATCTGGTAGGCTTGCGTTACTGGGAAGCTCGCTGGGTTTCCCTTTGTAGTCCGTAATAGTTTTTAATCCCTGCCACATCCAACGAGCATCAGAGCCGGTGTAGTAGGATTCAATCTTAGTCCTGTGTTGACGCTTTGCTTGTTTGATGGTTCATCTGTGGGCATAGCGGGATTTCTTATAAGAGTCCGGATTAGTGTCCCGTTCCTTGAAAGCAGCAGCTCTAGAATTTAGCTCGGTGCGGACGTTGCCTGTAATCCATGGCCTCTGGTTGGAATATGTACGTACGGTCACTGTGGGGACGACGTTGTTGATGCACTTACTGATGAAGCCGGTGACTGATGTGGTATACTCCTCAATGCCATTGGATGAATCCCGGAACATATTCGTTGTCATTCTGGAAGAGCCAGCCACAACCCATCTTCAATGCTCTTACTGAGGGAAGGAGGTTGTTGGCCAAGATCTCACGATACATGGCCCCATCCATCCTCCCCTCAATACGGTGCAGTCGTCCTGTCCCCTTTGCAGAAAAGCATCCCCAAAGAATGATGTTTCCACCTCCATGCTTCATGGTTGGGATGGTGTTCTTGGGGTTGTACTCATCCTTCTTCTTCCTCCAAACACGGCGAGTGGAGTTTAGACCAAAAAGCTCTATTTTTGTCTCATCAGACCACATGACCTTCTCTCATTCCTCCTCTGGATCATCCTGATGGTCATTGGCAAACTTCAGACAGGCCTGGACATGCGTGGGCTTGAGCAGGGGGTCCTTGCGTGCGCTGCAGGATTTTAATCCATGACGGCGTAGTGTGTTACTAATGGTTGTCTTTGAGACTGTGGTCCCAGCTCTCTTCAGGTCATTAACCAGGTCCTGCCATGTAGTTCTGGGCTGATTCCTCACCTTCTTCATGATCATTGATGCCCCACGAGGTGAGATCTTGCATGGAGCCCCAGACCGAGGCTGATTGACCGTCATCTTGAACTTCTTCAATTTTCTAATAATTGCGCCAACAGTTGTTGCCTTCTCACCAAGCTGCTTGCCTATTGTCCTGTAGGCCATCCCAGCCTTGTGCAGGTCTACAATTTAGCCCTGATGTCCTTACACAGCTCTCTGGTCTTGGCCATTGTGGAGAGGTTGGAGGCTGTTTGATTGAGTGTGTTGACAGGTGTCTTTTATACAGGTAACGAGTTCAAACAGGTGCAGTTAATACAAGTCATGAGTGGAGAACAGGAGGGCTTCTTAAAGAAAAACTAACAGGTGTGTGAGAGCCGGAATTCTTACTGGTTGGTAGGTGGTCAAATACTTATGTCATGCAATAAAATGCTAATTAATTACTTAAAAATCCTACAATGTGAATTTCTGGATTTTTGTTTTAGATTCCGTCTCTCACAGTTGAAGTGTACCTATGATAAAAATTACAGACCTCTACATGCTTTGTAAGTAGGAAAACCTGCAAAATCGGAAGTGTATCAAATACTTGTTCTCCCCACTGTACATGCTTTGTTTGTAAATTATATCTGAGTGTTGGAGCATACCCCAGGCTATCTGTAAATACAAAATTTAAAAAATGGTGTTGTCTGGTTTGCTTAATATAAGGAATTTGAAATTATTTATACTTTTACTTCTGATACTTAAGTATATTTTCGCAGTACACTTACTTTTGATATTTAAGTATATTTAAAACGAAATGCTTTTAGACTTTTACTTCAGTAGTACTCTACTGGGTGATTTTCACTTTTACTTGAGTCATTTTCTATTAGGGTATCTTATTCCTGATGTTCAAACCCTGGCCAGGTCTCATCAATAATTATTCAGCTTAATTTCATTTCATAACCTTTCAGATCGACACTGGACAAAAACATTCACACAACATGCAACAACTAAAACGTTTTTACTGAGGTACAGTTCATATTGAAATAATCTAAGGATTTCACATATCGGAATACCGATATTCATCTGAATGTCACAGATACCTACCACCCTCACGTTCGACCAGCTGGTGGATCTGTCCATCCGGCTGGATAACCTGCTGGTTACCCGCGGACGTTCAGATCGGGGTCTATTGGTTCCATCCCCCCGCACCCCCTCTCCGATACCCATGGAGCTGGGAGGGGCGGTGCGCAGGGAGACCGGAGGGGGTTCCAGCTCGTGCACCATCTGTGGCCACAGAGGACACACTGCCGGTCGGTGCCGGGTGGGTTCCTCTGGAATTCGAGGCAGCAGGTAGGGTGCTCTGGCTCCACCCCAGGTGAGCCAGTACCATTCTCACCCAGAGCCCTCTGTCGCACATATGTTTGTGTATGTCACTTTCCCTGAGTTTTCCCCGCATTCCCAGCACAAGGCGCTTGTCGATTCAGGCGCGGCTGGGAGTTTTATAGATAAATTGTTCGCCCATAGTTTAGGGATCCCTATTGTTCCCGTGGCTGTGCCCTTCCCCGTTCACGCCTTAGATAGTTGACCATTGGGGTCAGGGTTGATTTGGGAGGCCACCGCTCCTCTGGGCATGGTGATGCAGGGGGGTCACAAGGAGAGAATTAGTCTCTTCCTTATTTACTCTCCTGCGTTTCCCGTGGTGCTAGGCCTACCCTGGTTAGTTTGTTATAACCCCACTGTTTCATGGCGGGGTGGTCGTGTAACGGATGTGAAACGGCTAGCTTAGTTAGCGGTGGTGCGCGCTAAATAGCGTTTCAATCGGTGACGTCACTTGCTCTAATACCTTGAAGTAGTAGTTCCCCTTGCTCTGCAAGGGCTGCGGCTTTTGTGGAGCGATGGGTAACGATGCTTCGTGGGTGACTGTTGTTGATGTGTGCAGAGGGTCCCTGGTTCGCGCCCGGGTATGGGCGAGGGGACGGTCTGAAGTTATACTGTTACAGTCGCAAGAGTGCTCGGGGAGGTGTTTAGGGGTTTTCATTGGTGCTACTACGGTGGAAAGTCCAGACCAGGTCTCCATCGTGCTCATTCCCCCTGAATATGCCGATTTGGATCTCGCCTTCTCCAAAAAGAAGGCGACTCAATTACCACCTCATTGACTGGGCGATTGTGCAATAAATCTCCTAGTGGATGCTGCACTTCCCAAGGCTCACGTGTATCCCCTCTCACAGGCGGAGACGGACGCTATGGAAACATATGTCTCCAAATCCCTGCGTCAGGGGTACATTCGGTCCTCCACTTTACCAGCCTGCTCAAGTTTCTTTTTTGTGAAGAAGAAGTAGAGAGGTCCGCGCCCGTGTATTGACTATCGGGGTCTGAACCAGATCACTGTGAGGTATAGTTACCCGCTACCGCTCATAGACACAGCGATAGAGTCAATGCACTAGATCTCAGGAGCGCTTACAACCTGGTGCGTATTCGGGAGGGAGATGTTACGATAAACTAGGAGTGGTGGGTGGAATCAGGCGCAGAGAGCAGGGTTCAGTCGTTTGTCAAATTTATTCACCGGCGCAAAAAAAACGGTCACGCCAACACACAGGGCGTATACAAGTTACCAGTCCAAACAACAGGACAAAAATAGTCCGGAGAATAAAGACACGAACAAATAACACCATCCAACACAGAGTAACAAGAAACAAGCCCGCACAAATACCCAGTGGGCCTAGTGCCCTTAAATAACCTACAAACAAACCCTAATACAAAACAGGTGTACCCAATTACCCAATAACCAAAAACAAACGGAAAGGGAATCGATGGCAGCTAATAGGCCGGCGACGACGACCGCCGAGCACCGCCCGAACAGGAAGAGGCACCATCTTCGGCGAGGTTCGTGACAGGAGATGAGTGGAAGACGGCTTTCAGTACCACCTCAGGGCACTATGAGTACCTCGTCATGCCGTACGGGTTGATGAATGCGCCATCAGTCTTCCAAGCCAAGTCTTCCACCGATGCTCACTAACAGGGATGTTAACAAATTTGTGCAAAAAGTAGGAGAGAAACACGCTTTTTGTGTGTATGGAACATTTCGGGGATCTTTTATTTCAGCTCATGAAACATTTGCAGGCAACTTTGCATGTTGCATTCATATAATAACGCAATGTTTACGTCATACGTCATAGAAAACATTCAGGGATGAATGTCCCTGACCTGAATCGTTGTCACAGTGGCCATAGTTCCAATGAATAGAATATGGCAGACTTATTTACGATGATGCATTGCGAGGAGTCAGGCATGGGCTATACCCATAAATAAGATATGTTGCAAAGAGTAATCTGGAGGGTCAGTTCATATGAAAGATGAATTGATATGTCCAACTGAGATTACTACTACAGTGTCATAATGCAAGTAGCACTTCAATATACTGTAGAGCACCTGCACAGCATAGCCTGCAGTTAATACTGTTAGCTATCTTTTAGAGAGACCTGTCAGAGACCTGTCCTATGTGATTTATCCTTCATTCTGTCCCTCCAAGCTTGAGGTAACATCGTCCACAACAGAAGGCCTGTCCTAACCTCTTCTGTTATGAATGTGTCAATAAGTCTAGTAAGCTTCAAAGAAATGTATAACAGGTAAATAACAGTTGAATATCAGACGAAACGTCTTTCACCTTTCACCTCTAAAACCACAGCAAGAATCACAGCTGTTGATAAGACTGGATCTTGTTGTAGCCTGTGGGGAAAAACAGTTTCATCACTTTCCATAAAAGACGCTGAATCAACTCACAGCAGACGATTTGTTCTCTTAACATGCTCAACCTCAGAGAGTGCGGTGGAAAATTCTGCGCCTGGCAGTTTCAGGTTCCCCTCCTCTTTGTTTGTTCCTCTGTCTAGCAGGTTTGGGGTCAATTTGAATTAAAGTCAGTCTATTTAGGAAGTAAACTGAAATCCCAATAATTCTAAAAGGAAATCTATATATTAACTGACTTCTCAATAAACTGAAAAGGAGAAGCTATTTTATTCAAATAACCCTAACCCTTATTTTACTCAAACCACTGCCTGAATTGAGTGACCTTGAATTGAAGTCAATTTGAATTGACCCCAAATCTGCTGTCTAGGCCTTTGTGTCAGACCCCCAGTCACCCTAGCCAAACCACCTGGCCCACAGTCACCCCAGCCAAATCACTGGCCACGGGCCACAGCCAGGTGAGGGAGGGCGAAACTCATGCTGTAGGACCTAGGTGTGAACAATGCCAAAGCCCAGACTGAGCCTTGTTCACATCCTGTGGAAGAATGTCACAAATACAAGCCTGACCAGCTGACACAGACTGAATGAAACGGCAGGAGGTTATGAGTCTGTTTGCTCCCAATAGTAGAGCATGATGGGAATGTAACAGGCATAACTTTACAGGAAGGCATTGTAGGAGTTTGGAAAATGACATATAGAGTATGTGGAAGTATGTTTTCCAGGAATAAAACAGCAATGCTTACTAGAAAGGTTCAAATGCAGATATGTCACCGGAGGTTATTCTCAGTCTCATTCAAATGAAAACATCCAAGTCTCATGCTACCTCCTTGTGGCCAAATAATAATGAACACAGTGAGTGAATCTGGTGGCCTACAGCAGTGGTTCTCAATCCTGGTCCTGGGGACCCAAAGGAGTGCACATTTTTGTTTTAACCTGACTCAAATCATCAAAGTTGATGATCTGAATCAGCTGTGTAGTGCTAAGGCAAAACCAAACACGTGCCCCCATTTGTGTCCCCAGGACCAGGAATTTAAAAGCACTGGTCTACAGCATCTCCCCCTAAATGGAGAAATGTCCCAAACAAATCGTGAAAGTGTTTACCTTTAGAATACCACATGACATTTTCTGACTCAGGGACAGTTAAAGGGGCAATCTGGGAATGGTACATCCATTTTTAGATATTTAAATGAATGACATAGCCATTGATTCTTGGAGAATATAAACTATACATCACAAGCTTCAATTCAACACCCTACCAAAACCACAAAATGTAAGCTTGCTTGTAAACAAACTGTTTAGCCTCAATAACATGGTTGGTGCTGTTTTACAAATCCCATACTGTAGCTTTAAGAGAGATGTTATTCAAGGAGAAAATTGAAAGCCACTGGAGTCAGTGCAGTGAGATAAACAAGTGAGCCAATTTGTCCATTAAATCAAGTGGAGGAGCAATAAACAAAGCTAGTTTGTGATGGACATGCACTTGTAAGGACCATTCACCCTTTGTGAAACAGGTGACATCATGATCCGATAATAGTTGTACTTTTTTTTTTTCAAATGATGTATTTATGGTGCTGTTTCCAGATGTTACAGAAGTGATGTGAAAAATCTCAATGTAAAAACATAACATTGACAGTCAATTGAAATTGAAATAAACAGCTTACGCTTTTCTGGAAAAACTTCTGCTACTGTTCCATTACAGTGAGACTGCATTTTACTGACTAAAATCAATCACATATCTTGTCCAGGTTCATTATCACTGCATATTATTGTATGAGTCTTCAGAATACAAACACCAGGATGCAAATTCTGTACAGAATGTATATTCTGTTGGCTTTCAAAAGCTCAAGAGATATAACGTCCCAATGCAGTCTTATCAACGGCCTGTGCCTTAGTCACAAAACCCACTATATTAGCAACACCCTCTCTCATTCCAATTCCCTTAATTTTCCTCTTTCCCTCTGTCACTCGTCTCCTCTCTCTATGCAGACATCTCTCTCTGTTACTCGTCTCCTCTCTCCATGCAGACATCTCTCTCTGTCACTCGTCTCCTCTCTCTATGCAGACATCTCCCTCTGCCACTCATCTCCTCTCTCCATGCAGACATCCCCCTCTCTCACTCTTCTCCTCTGGCTATGCAGACATCTCCCTCTGTTGCAGGGTGCAGGGGGTGAGAGTCAGTGTGGCCACGCTGTGAGCGATAGCCATAGCTGTCCCTGATCCTTTTGAACTCCTTAGTCCACTGGCAACGTCCCCTCCACTGGTCCTCTCTGCCTCCACCTCCACCTCCACCTCCGCCCCTGTCCCTGCCCCTGCCCCTGCCCCTGGCCTCTTCCTGCAGGCCCGGCGCATGGCCGAGCGGAAGCTGTCCGTCACCAAGCAATAGACCACTGGGTCCAGGCAGCTGTTGAGGCTGCTGAGGGTCACAGTGGCATGGTACGCCAACACCTGCTGTGCTCTGTCACCCCCCATCCGGAAATACACCAACGCCTGGCGCACGTGGAAGGGCATGAAGCAGATGGAGAAGACAACCAAGACAGCCACCAGGAGCCTGACTGCTCTGGCTCTCCGGCCCTGGCTCTGAGGCATCAGCTTGGGGTCGGTCAGGGCGCATGCCACCCTGAGTGTGAATGTCACGATGACCACCAGGGGGAGCAGGAACTCCAGGAAGGACAGGGCAAAGAGGGCGGTGAGTCGGCAGCATGACGTGGCCTTGATCTCCAGCTCCGTGGTCTGGAAGGAGTAGGTGACCACCACGGCGAGGAGCCAGATCCCCACACTGACTCCCTTAGCGACCCCAGGGCTCCTCCAGCGGCGCCCGGCCCCGGCCCACACCACGGCTATGTAGCGGTCCACGCAGATACTGGTGAGGAAGAGGATGCTGCAGTACATGTTGACGAAGTAGCTGAACGTGTGAACGTAGGAGCAGGCCAGACACCCTCCACCGCTGTGGTAGAGGGCAATACGGGCAGGGAGCGAGAGCGCCACCAACAGGTCAGCCACCGCCAGGTTGATGGTATAGACCACAGGGGCGGAGGAAATCTGGGAGGGCAGGCAGAAGATGTAGAGGGCCAGGCTGTTAAGGACCACACCCACCACGAACATCAGGGTGTTGACCACCATCAGTGTCACCCACAGGCCGTAGAACTCCTGGTACAGGCCCTCGTCCAGGTGGGCTAGTTTCTTCAGGTAGGGCACCCCCCACTGGGGGTTGGAAGTACTGTTTATGTCTTCAGGTGTTGCATTGACCACCAAGGACATGAGAATCTCCATTGCTGCTAGGCAGTGATGGACTGCTTCTGAAAAACAGTCATACAGTATTGTCATCATGTGACAGTATAATACGAACAACATTGAGTTTCTCAGTGAGTACAAGTAATATGCTCTTTAGATCTGTAATCACTAGAACAGAAAAATGCCCTTAGACCACAACAATTTGACTGTACCCTCCATGGTATGCTCAACAGGGATATTTCTGCACCGTTAAATATCTGCTTTCATAGTGAAAATAAGGTCCTGGGAGGAAATGACCAGAGCTATTTCCTCCCTTAGATACACACTGGAAGAATGTGAGAGCATCACACGTTTCTTTATCTTGGCCATACATGAACGGGCTGTGTAGACTTTGTAAATCTGGGCAGGAACAGGGGATTAGGCCTAGCGAGTCAGCATACATGGTGGTGATGCAGAATGAGGGTACTGTGTGTCCCTCATCACACACTGTAGATAAACACACTAAATGAACTAATGTAGCGTCTGAATGAAAAGCGGTCAACACTAGTCCCATGTTATACAGTATGTAATAATACTGGGGTTTTTGTTAGTCATTTTTTTATGAGAGATTGTGTGTAGTTAATAGATTCTTTTAGGATAGAGAATCTCTTCAATACCCTGATCAGACATGCTGGGCCATAGCTAGTTCTGACCTCTTCAGTACCCTGATCAGATGTCCTGGGCCATAGCTAGTTCTGACCTCTTCAATACCCTGATCAGACATGCTGGGCCATAGCTAGTTCTGACCTCTTCAGTACCCTGATCACACATCCTGGGCCATAGCTAGTTCTGACCTCTTCAGTACCCTGATCAGACATGCTGGGCCATAGCTAGTTCTGACCTCTTCAGTACCCTGATCAGATGTTCTGGACCATAGCTAGTTCTGACCTCTTCAGTACCCTGATCATACGTCCTGGGCCATAGCTAGTTCTGACCTCTTCAGTACCCTGATCAGATGTTCTGGGCCATAGCTAGTTCTGACCTCTTCAGTAACCTGATCAGACGTCCTGGGCCATAGCTAGTTCTGACATCTTCAGTACCCTGATCAGACGTTCTGGGCCATAGCTAGTTCTGACCTCTTCAATACCCTGATCAGACGTCCCGTGGTGTTCATGTTAGCTGATACTGTATTTGAGACACTGCTGTGCTGTGTGAAAACGGTGAGGTGTGATGTGGCGAGGTGTGACGTGTAACTGCATTAACAAACATATCACTATGTTCTACAACATGATACTTATTTTAGTTACATGAATATACCAATATATCAGACACTTGAGTCAGTGCAAGTGCTCCATAGTTTCCATTGGCTTTAACACAAATCCTAATCCTAATAGTCTGCTCTCACACTCCCACGTGTATTATTAGTAACACTTCATTGAAATATTCTATCCTAATGCCTACATTCGTTTTCCATAAACCTGGAAGCACGATACACTTAAACCTTTCATAAGTACACTCTTATATAAGAGAGTTAGGACGGAACTTCCAGATAAAGTGGACGGAACTTCCAGATAGAACTTCCAGATAGAACTTCCAGATAGAACTTCCAGATAGAACTTCCAGATAGAACTTCCAGATAGAACTTCCAGATAGCTGTCAGTGACGAATACGGAGCTCTGAGAGAGCGTCGTACTTCATTGGCAGTTCACAAAATGTACTCAATTCTTACCAAAAACCTTGTGTCGCACAAACCATCGCCCAAAAGAACAACTTCTTCTTAACAACTTAACCACTTGTTAAGATGCAGTGCACCTCTGTATGGCCTGGGGAGTAAGAGTTCAGTACGACAATGAATGAACTAGTATTCAGTGGACTAAGCCTTTCTAAAAATGTAAAGTACAGGTAGCCAATCTGTTGTGAGAGAGTTATCTCATTATGCTAGTCTGTCTCACACTCTCTCTATCTCTCTTGCTAAGACAGAATTTTTTTCAGAGCATTCTCCATTCTGAGAATGTTTTTTGACATTCAGATGCACCTATATCACTACATCTCCACAATGTATTCATGAGTCACATTCAAAGTGTATCAAAATAACATCATCAACTTCAGCCAACAGAAAACTCCTCCAAACTTACCTGTTTCAAGGATAGAATCACGTGATAACCTGTCAAGAGTGGGTGGATGTTGATCTTCGCTATAGCCAGTTAATTTAGCCAATCAGAGTCCGGAGAACCTGTGTAGACTCTGTCACCTTGGACTCTTTCTAAAGTATGTCCTGGGTGCTCAGAGATCTTATTATAGGAGATATCTATCTAATGTATCTTCTCACTCCATTGTTGAGCTGAGAGGGAGTCTTTCACACCACAGCACACCATGTCAAAATTATTTTAGGATTGAAAATCATTTTATGTCCATTCCCTGTAACAAACCATGTCCTTAATAAGAGGCTTGGATAATCCTTGAGTTTGAGATTGTCCTGTCTCAATGTCTCTCTCTCTCTCTCTCTCTCTCTCTCTCAGAATCAATCAATCTCTGAAAGTCTCTCTACATCCTTTAAATCATTCAAGGTGCATCTTCATATCTCCCAGTATGTTTCTCACAAGATTTCACTAGGCAGTCTCTCAGTGTCCAGTCTCTCAGACTCTCAGTCAGTGTACTCCTGCCTTGGGCCTCTCTCCCTTTCCCCTCTACTCCATCACTGCAGTGAAGTCCCCTGGCGGTACTAATCCCATTTCCCCCTGGGTTAGGACACTAAAGGAGGAAGAACCTTCCCAAGTTTCCTTCAGCTGTGACGTCACGGCCCCAAGGATTAGGGGCTCTGCTGCTCCTGGACAAAAGTGTTTGTGTAAATAAAACGATTGAATACAGTAAATGAAGCAGACATTAGTATAGACCATGAAATAAATACATGGATAAGTGGATATTAGTGCCTGGAACTAAAGGTAACAACAAAGATATTTTGAGCATTTCAAATGGGCCTCAAGAGATGCCATCATGGTGTGTGAAGAGGAAGGTACTTCATGACAAATTGCAAGTGGAAAAGCATTGTTTAGCTCACAGTGGCTAGCTGTCTTTGCTGGGGTTTCTGACTCAACGAGGGCCTGTCTATGTCATGACAGGAGTCTAAGCACATAATCTTGCTCAACAGTTCACATACCAAGCCTAGACACAAGGATAGCAAGTGTTAGCAAACAAGAACATATAGAGGGTGGTGGATTGCATGGCTGTATAGGGGAAGATACTATGAGAGTAGTCGTTTGTTCGCTATAAAAATGCTAAATAATATTAAATGGGATTGAGCTGATATTGTGAAACTGTCTGGAGTGATGACGGTTTCACAAATGTGCTGATGTAGACAGGATGGAGTGATGATGTAGACTATGTGTAAATGTAGACAGGATGGAGTGATGATGTAGACAGGATGGAGTGATGATGTAGACTGGATGGAGTGATGATGTAGACTGGATGGAGTGATGATGTAGACTGGATGGAGTGAAGATGTAGACTGGATTGAGAGATGATGTAGAAAGGATGGAGTGCTGATGTAGACAGGATGGAGTGATGATGTAGACTGGATGGAGTGATGATGTAGACAGGATGGAGTGATGATGTAGACAGGATGGAGTGCTGATATAGACTGGATGGAGTGCTGATGTAGACAGGATGGAGTGATGATGTAGACAGGATGGAGTGATGATGTAGACTGGATGGAGTGAAGATGTAGACTGGATGGAGTGATGATGTAGACAGGATGGAGTGCTGATGTAGACAGGATGGAGTGCTGATGTAGACAGGATGGAGTGCTGATGTAGACAGGATGGAGTGCTGATGTAGACTGGATGGAGTGAGGATGTAGACAGGATGGAATTATCATGTAGACAGGACGGAGTGATGATGTAGACAGGATGGAGTGATGATGTAGACTAGATGGAGTGATGATGTAGACGGGATGGAGTGATGATGTAGACAGAATGGAGTGATGATGTAGACAGGATGGAGTGATGATGTAGACTGGATGGAGTGATGATGTAGACAGGATGGGGTGATGATGTAGACTGGATGGAGTGATGATGTAGACTGGATGGAGTGCTGATGTAGACTGAATGGAGTGCTGATGTAGACTGGATGGAGTGCTGATGTAGACTGGATGGAGTGCTGATGTAGACTGGATGGAGTGCTGATGTAGACTGGATGGAGTGATGATGTAGACAGGATGGAGTGATGATGTAGACTGTATGGAGTGATGATGTAGACTGGATGGAGTGATGATGTAGACAGGATGGAGTGCTGATGTAGACAGGATGGAGTGCTGATGTAGACAGGATGGAGTGCTGATGTAGACAGGATGGAGTGCTGATGTAGACTGGATGGCGTGATGATGTAGACAGGATGGAGTGATGATGTAGACAAGATGGAGTGATGATGTAGACAGGATGGAGTGAGGATGTAGACAGGATGGAGTGAGGATGTAGACTGGATGGAGTGATGATGTAGACGGGATGGAGTGATGATGTAGACAGAATGGAGTGATGATGTAGACAGGATGGAGTGATGATGTAGACAGGATGGAGTGATGATGTAGATGGGATGGAGTGATGATGTAGACTGGATGGAGTGCTGATGTAGACAGGATGGAGTGATGATATAGCCTGATGTGTAAATGTAGACAGGATGGAGTGCTGCTGTAGACAGGATGGAGTGATGATGTAGACAGGATGGAGTGCTGATGCAGACTGGATGGAGTGCTGATGTAGACAGGATGGAGTGATAATGTAGACTGGATGGAGTGATGATGTAGACAGGATGGAGTGATAATGTAGACTGGATGGAGTGCTGATGTAGACAGGATGGAGTGCTGATGTAGACAGGATGGCGTGATGATGTAGACAGGATGGAGTGATGATGTAGACAAGATGGAGTGATGATGTAGACAGGATGGAGTGATGATGTAGACAGGATGGAGTGAGGATGTAGACTGGATGGAGTGATGATGTAGACGGGATGGAGTGATGATGTAGACAGAATGGAGTGATGATGTAGACAGGATGGAGTGATGATGTAGACAGGATGGAGTGATGATGTAGACAGGATGGAGTGATGATGTAGATGGGATGGAGTGATGATGTAGACTGGATGGAGTGCTGATGTAGACAGGATGGAGTGATGATGTAGCCTGATGTGTAAATGTAGACGGGATGGAGTGCTGCTGTAGACAGGATGGAGTGATGATGTAGACAGGATGGAGTGCTGATGCAGACTGGATGGAGTGCTGATGTAGACTGGATGGAGTGATGATGTAGACTGGATGGAGTGATGATGTAGACAGGATGGAGTGATAATGTAGACTGGATGGAGTGCTGATGTAGACAGGATGGAGTGATGATGTAGACTGGATGGAGTGATGATGTAGACAGGATGGAGTGATGATGCAGACTATGTGTAAATGTAGACAGGATGGAGTGATGATGTAGACTGAGGAGAGTGTAGATATAGACTGGATGGAGTGCTGCTGTAGACAGGATGGAGTGATGATGTGGACAGAATGGAGTGATGATATATGCCTGATGTGTAAATGTAAACAGGATGGAGTGCTACTGTAGACAGGATGGAGTGCTACTGTAGACAGGATGGAGTGATGATGTAGACAGGGTGGAGTGATGATGTAGACAGGGTGGAGTGATGATGTAGACAGGATGGAGTGATGACGTAGACTGAGGAGAGTGTAGATATAGACTGGATGGAGTGATGATGTAGACAGGATGGAGTGATGATGCAGACTGATGTGTAAATGTAGACAGGATGGAGTGCTGATGTAGACTGAGGAGAGTGTAGATGTAGACTGGATGGAGTGATGATGTAGACTATGTGTAAATGTAGACAGGATGGAGTGATGATGTAGACTGATGTGTAAATGTAGACAGGATGGAGTGCTACTGTAGACAGGATGGAGTGCTACTGTAGACAGGATGGAGTGATGATGTAGACAGGAGGGAGTGATGATGTAGACAGGATGGAGTGTAGATATAGACTGGATGGAGTGCTGCTGTAGACAGGATGGAGTGATGATATAGCCTGATGTGTAAATGTAGACAGGATGGAGTGCTACTGTAGACAGGATGGAGTGCTACTGTAGACAGGATGGAGTGATGATGTAGACAGGAGGGAGTGATGATGTAGACAGGATGGAGTGATGATGTAGACAGGATGGAGTGCTGATGTAGACTGGATGGAGTGCTGATGTAGACTGGATGGAGTGCTGATGTAGACTGGATGGAGTGATGATGTAGACAGGATGGAGTGATGATGTAGACAGGGTGGAGTGATGATGTAGACAGGATGGAGTGATGATGTAGAGTGAGGAGAGTGTAGATATAGACTGGATGGAGTGCTGCTGTAGACAGGATGGAGTGATGATGTAGACAGGATGGAGTGATGATGCAGACTGATGTGTAAATGTAGACAGGATGGAGTGCTGATGTAGACTGAGGAGAGTGTAGATGTAGACTGGATGGAGTGTAGATGTTTCCAGTCTATAGCCTACTTTCCTCTTATAACACAGAAATAGATAGAAGGTTTCCGTTAGGATACTGAAGTTGTTACTTTTAAGACGAGCACTAGTCTTGGTCTGGTTCCAAAAAATATATTGCTCTTAATTTGCTCCGCTTGTTCTGTAAACGGTTCTGTTTTCTAATTTATCAAGTGGACTGAGGGAATGGTATTATTTTAGTATTTTGGCAGAATGCCTTGGTGCTCCAAGGTGACGAATACAGATTTCAACCTCACTGTACATTAACCAACCAGGCAGATGGATATACAGCACACTGATGGCATCCAGGTTAAGTACAGCGGACATGGTGTATAGTACATGGCTGGTTTAAACGTGGGACTTGACCAATCATCACACTTCTACACTGACAGATTCAGTTCAACTACATCAAAATGGCCCTGGTCATTGAGTTTAACAAATACCTCTCTGAAGAGTTGAGGTAAAATCCCAGTTGTTGACGAATCATTATACTGTCAGTACTCGTTGATTTCTGAATAGAATAAGATGTAAGCTTTCTTGTATCTCGTTTTGGCAAATACACCAACATACAGGTAGGTCTCTCTGAGGACCAATATAAAGTGTCTAGATATTTTCCTTCACTGAACTACTCCACTGGGAGTAGGTCACAAATGTTGCTGCTGTGATGGCACACTGTGGTATTTCACCCAGTAGATATGGGAGTTTATCAAAATTGGATTTGTTTTCAAATTCTTTGTGGGTCTGTGTAATCTGGGGGAAATATGTGTCTCTAATTTGATCATATAATTGATAGGAGGTTAGGAAGTGCAGCTCAGTTTCCAACTCATTTTGTGGGCAGTGTGCACATAGCCAGTCTGCCTACGGCGGCCTCTCTCAATAGCAGGGCTATGCTCACTGAGTGTACTAGTCAAAGCTTTCCTTAATTTTGGGTCAGTCAAAGTGGTCAGGTATTCTGCAACTGTGTACTCTATGTTTAGGGCCAAATAGCATTCCAGTTTTCTCAGTTTGTTAGTAAATTCTTTCTAATGTGTCAAGTAATGATCTTTTTATTTTCTCATGATTTGGTTGGGTCTAATAGTGTTGCTGTCCTGGGGCCCTGTGGGGTTTGTTTGAGCCCCAGGACCAGCTTGCTTAGGGGACTCTTCTCCAGGTTCATCTCTCTGTAGGTGATGGCTTTGTTATGGAAGGTTTGGGAATCACTTCCTGTGCATTCATTAGTGTTTTACATTGTACACTGAGGATATTTTTTTCAGAATTCTGTATGCATAGTCTCAATTTGGTGTTTGGCCCATTTGATGAATTATTGATTTGTGAGTGGACCCCAGACCTCACAACCATAAAAGGCAATGGGTTCTATAATTGATTAAAATATTTTTTGGGATGTCGAATGATATTCCTTTTTATGGTGTATAAGGCCCTTCTTGCCTTGTCTCTCAGATTGTTCACAGCTTTGTGGAAGTTACCTGTGGTGTTCATGTTTAGGCCGAGGTATGTATAGTTGTTTGTGTGGTCTAGGGCAACGGTGTCTAGATGGAATTTGTATTTGTAGTCCTGGCAACTGGACCTTTCTTGGAAAACCATTATTTTTGTATTACTGAGATTTACTGTTAGGGCCTAGGTTTGACAGAATCTGTGCAGAAGATCTAGATGCTGCTGTAGGCCCTCCTTGGTTGGGGACAGAAGTACCAGATCATCAGCAACCCCTTCAATTTCTCTCTCTGTCCCCCCCACTCTCATCAGCTTATATGTTATTTCCACAACGGTCCATCATGGGGCCAGTGTTTTTAAAACAGGAGATTAGCATGTTCTACCACACTGACTTGACACGGGGGCACATGAAGTTTGTTTGAAGCTGGCTCCAGGGTGGTCTATTGTCCTGCTCTGTTTATGTCTTCATAAACCTCCCTCTCACACTGCACTGGCACCTGGCCTCCGAGTGCTGCCGACCCTGCATTCATGGACTCACTCTCTCACCGTGCCTTCATTTCTACCTAATAGTGTATTTTTATGAGGTGATTGTTAGTTTTGCGAGACAATTAGTTGAATTAATAACGGTAGAATCAAGAAAGTACCCTTTTAAGGGCAAAAGTCTGACGGAATGTTTTATTTTAATTTTGTGTGAAAATGCAACTCGTAAAAAAGAAATGACCAGCATGGTATAAACACCACCTGGTGCTGAGCACTCAGGAAGTAGACCACCATCTAAGCCAGCCTATACGTCAAGATGAATAAAGATAAAAATAAATACCATCTATTTCAAATAAACAGAGGTCTATATAGTGTAGACAATGTTTGCACCATTGTCTCATTAAAAGCTATTGTAACAACACCTCTAGCAGTATTACTGTACTTTGAGAGCTTTGCGATGGACCGGCACTATCCTGTCAGGGTCCATGGGCTAAAAACAAGCCTAAACACTTGTCACAGTGACAAAGCACAGAACGGCAGGCATATTTCAACTCTCTTTACCCAAAGTGTCTTGGAAACCGGGTATATTAGGATGTACATAGCAGATCCTGAAGTAAGCCTTAACGTGCGCTTTCAGGCGGCTGTAGTCTGGACTACAGCACCTTTGTACCTTCCAGTGGCGTACCATAAGTATCAAAAGAAAACAGCACCAAAATAAAATATTGACAGTGTCACATTCCTTTATTAAGTATTCGTGCTTATCAGATGTATATTCAATGGACATTGTGAGCATATAGACATAGAATGCCCCAGCTGGAATCGTAGCCATGACCATGTCATTGCAAACCCCGTGCTCTAGCAGATGGGTCACACAGGAGCCTACATGTCCCCACGGTCTTTCTCTTCACGTAGAGGACTGACCTCAGAGAGGCTGTACAGAGACTTAACATGGTCCTGGTGTTGGTCTTCATTGACAGGCACATTATAGACCTCCTCCAGGGTGATCCTGGGAGTCACCGATGCCTTCAGCCTCTACACCAGGAGAGAGTAATACATTCATATATTTGCCCATTAACACATCCATCCATTCATTCATATAATGGATTAATGTGCATTTACATACAAACCTTACCGCTAAACAAGTGCCTTTCCTTCCAAAAAGCTCATGCATGGCTCCAAGAGGGATCCAGCCAACGGACAGAAAGATGATGATCCATGCAACACCTTCAGCCCATGCTGGGTAGAGATATGTCTTCTCGTAAAGAAGTGGTTTGTGCTGGACCATGGCAGTGACCAATATGGCCTGTAGGTAGAAATTGGTTGGGAAAAGAGTTTACCTTTCAAGGTAAAAAAAAAAAAAAGTCATAGCCTTACAGCTGCAGTAGGGTTGGACAGGCTTCCTGTGTAGATTAAGACACCACGGATTTGGTTTTTCATCCCTGGATTGAGGTACGTTTTCCTAGCCATATTTGGCGCCGGACCCACGGTGTCTTAATCTAGACAGCCTGTCCGACCCTGGTGCAGCTGTTAGCAAGGATCTTCTGGCAAGGTGAAAAATTGCTAAGGTTGAATACATACGTTTTTTGTTAAACAAATATCTTAATCCCAAAGAAAAGTCCACTGTAAAAGGTAAGAGACGTACCTGTGCATAACCGGGAAACACATTTAAACTCGCAATACAATGCAGCGTGATTTGTATGTATTTATTTAGAGGGTAGATCAGCTTTAATATTGCAGATATATTATGCAATCTATCAATGTACTTGTCTGCATCATTTCTAATCGGCAGGTAGCCTAGTGGTTAGAGCATTGAACTAATAGCTGAAAGGTTGCTAGATCAAATCCCTAAGCTGACAAGGTAAAAATCTGTTGTTCTGGCCCTGAACAAGGCAGTTAACCCACTGTTCCTAGGCCATCATTGAAAATAAGAATTTGTTCTTAACTGACTTGTCTAGTAAAATAAATATATACCCCCAATATATAAGTTTTTGTAAATATACACTAGCGGTCAATAGTTTTAGAGCTTTTTCTTTTCTCCATTCTAGAATAATAGTGAAGACATCAAAACTATGAAATAACATATGCAATCATGTAGTAACCAAATAAGTGTTCAATCAAAATTAATTTTATATTTGAGATTCTTCAAGGTAGCCACACTTTGCCTTGAAGACAGCTTTGCATACACTTGGCATTCTCTCAACCAGCTGCCCTGGATAATCAACACGCTCTCACAGTCTCAGAAAAGAGAGCGTTTATGTTTTCCAAATGTCAAACTTCAAAGTTAAGGGTTAAGTTTAGGCACTCATTCTGAATGGTTAAGGTAAGTGTTAAGGTTTGAGATAGAGGTAAAACAAAACAACATTAAACCAGTGTCCACAAATGAGATCGAACACATAACCTTCTGATCCAGAGTCATGGGATTACGACCACCTGCCACCCCCTTCCACAACCCAAGCCTACTTGATGGTATTAGCGCTCACTGTTGTCCCTAATGTTTGGTTTTCATGGCATTTCCCGACGTCTTCAGGACATGGACATCAAACTTGAACGACCTCCCTGGGATAAGGGCCATGTCACCCACTGCACTGGGTTAGTGCATGAATGAGGATCTTCAAGTAGACTCACCACGATCAACAGCGGAGAGACCACCAACCAGCAGGCCTTAAAGAAGATGTTTGGAGGCTTTCCCAGAATCCTTTTCACCATGATGGAGAGCCGCCCTACTCCTACAAATCAGCAGGAAGTGTAAAGCATTTAAGCAATGATCAGAATGATATCTGCAAAGGTCATTACTTGTTGTATATGAAATCAATCTTTGAAAAGAAAGGTCACATGACGTCTCCATTGGGGACATGTTCAGAAAATACTTCACAAATCTTCTTTGGAAGCGAGAGGCCTTGTTTTGGAGAGAAAAATCTGTGAATAATGTCATACATACTTCAGGTCATTATTATTCAGGGTCAGATGAAGCAAACATATACATTCATTGTGGAAAAGAGCACCATATAAGCTCTCATTGGAGCACTTACCAAATATCCAGCTTAGAGTAACGACTTCAAATAAAGAAGTGAACATCAGTGTTATGCCAACAGAATAGTCTAACAGCTGGAAGATGTAGACCCCGCCCTGTAAAGACCAAGACCCAAGGGCACATAGGTTATTTGTTTGAAAAGGATAATGGCACCAAGGTTACACCTCTTGAAACCAGACACACACACACGCATGCACACACATACACACATACACACATACACACACACTTAAACAGAAATACAAACACACTCACACACCTGAGTAATGCAGGGAAGGCCAAACAGGAAGGTCAAGAAGCAGAGTAATAGGGTCACCAGCTCTTTATATTTCAGCATGAGGAGAATCTTTGGGCCAAAGCTGTCCATAACGAAAGTCCCCATGACCTCCACAAGGGCAAACTATAAAGACAAAACACACATTCAACGATACAGACAAAACACACATTAAACTATAAAGACAAAACACACATTAAACTATAAAGACAAAACACACATTAAACTGTACAGACAAAACACACATTAAACTGTACAGACAAAACACACATTAAACTATACAGACAAAACACAAACTATACAGACAAAACACACAAAAAAATATAAAGACAAAACACACAAACTATACAGACAAAACACAAACTATACAGACAAAACAAACATTAAACGGTACAGACAAAACACACAAACTATACAGACAAAACACACATTCTATAAACACAAAGCACATATTAAACTATAAAGACAAAACACACATTAAACTATACAGACAAAACACACATTAAACTATACAGACAAAACACAATCTATAAAGACAAAACACACATTAAACTATACAGACAAAACATACATTAAACTATAAAGACAAGACAAACAGTAAACTATACTGGCTATGTGTGTGTGTGTGTGTGTGTGTGTGTGTGTGTGTGTGTGTGTGTGTGTGTGTGTGTGTGTGTGTGTGTGTGTGTGTGTGTGTGTCTGTGTGTGTGCAAGTGCAAGTGCATGTGCGTGTGTGTGTAAGTGTACGTGTGTGCATGTGTGGGTGTGGGTGCTCAGTGTGTTTCTGTGCTACTAAACCTGACTATCCAGGCCGAGACACATCAGCATAAGGAAGAAGAGGAAGGCCCAGAGCTGAGAGACAGGCATGGTGCTGAAGATCTCTGGGTAAACCACAAATGCCAAACCAGGTCCTGGATGAACACACACACACACACACACACATACACACACAATACACAACATAGTGTCACTGTGTCTATGACCATGACATGTTCTTTACATTTGTTTTCAGTACTAGTGTGACAGTTCAGGCAAGAACACATTCTAGGCCAGGTATGGCAGTTGCATCATTAAATTACAACACACTACATCTTGACTGGCTGCATCACCGCTTGGTATGGCAACTGCTCAGCATCCGACCGTAAAGGCACAACAGAGGGTAGTGCAACACTGGGGCCAAGCTTCCTACCATCCAGGACCTCTATGCCCAGCGGTGGCAGAGGAAGGCTCTAAAAATGGTCAATTTGCCACTCAAGTCACAGTCTGTTCTCTCTGCTACTGCATGGCAAGCAGTACCGGAGCGCCAGGTCTGGGTCCAAAAGGCTCCTGAACAGCTTCCAACCCAAAGTCATAAGACTGCTAAACAGTTAATTAAATGGCTTTTCACACCTCACATACATGTACATAGTAATTCAATCAATCACCTAACCAAACCCAATTATTACCTTGAAGACGGCGCCGGAGAAGATGGCTGATATTCTATGTGCTCCTAACTGATCGTGTTCTTATGTTCATATTTTTGCCTTGTTTGTAACTTATTTTTAAAACTTATTTTGAAGATAATGTTGCTGCTATCGTCTCTTATGAAAAAAATTACTCTTATGAATAAAATAACTTCTGGACATCAGAACAGCGATTACTCCAACTGGCAAAGCCTTTTTTTCCTATAACGAGTCCGACGAGCCCGACTTGAACGACATTCTGCTTTCCCGGGAACAGGCCGAAAATCACGTCATTTGTGTGAAGAGACGACGGAGAAAAAGAGGACGGAGTAAACCCCCCCCTGCCTTCCGTTCTACTAGCTAACGTGCAATCATTGGAAAATAAAATGGACGACCTACGAGGAAGATTAAACTACCAACGGGACATTAAAAACTAATATCTTTAGCTTCACGGAGTTGTGGCTGAGCGACGACATTATCAACATACAGCTGGCTAGTTATACGCTGTATCGGCAGGATAGAACAGCGCCTTCTGACAAGGGGTGGTGGACAATGTATTTTTGTAAATAATAGCTGGTCTAAAGTCTCAAGGTTTTGTTCGCCTGAGGTAGAGTATCTCATGATAAGCTGTAGACCACACAATTTACCTAGAGTTTGCAATTTGTATATTTCGTAGCTGTCTACATACCACACAGACCGATGCTGGCACTAAGACCGCACTCAATGAGCTGTATTCTGCCATAAGCAAACAGGAAACGCTCATCCAGAGGCGGCTCTCCTAGTGGCCGGAGACTTTAATGCAGGGAAACTTAAATCTGTTTTACCAAATGTCTATCAGCATGTTAAATGTGCAAAACTATAGACCAGCTTTACTCCACACACAGAGACATGTGCAAAGCTCTCCCTCACCCTCCATTTGACTATTCTGATGATAACAAGCACAAATAAAGCAGGAAGCACCAGTGACTCGGTCAATAAAAAAGTGGTCAGATGAAGCAGATGCTAAGCTACAGGACTGTTTTGCTAGCACAGACTGGAATATGTCTGGGATTCTTCCTATGGCATTGAGGAGTACACCACATCAGTCATTGGCTTCATCAATAAGTGCATCAATGACATTGTCCCCACAGTGACAGTATGTACATACCCCAACCAGAAGCCATGGATTACAGGCAACATCCACATCGAGCAAAACGCTAGAGCTGCCACTTTCAAGGAGCGGGACTCTAACCTGGAAGATTATAAGAAATCCCCCTATGCCCTCTGATGAACCATCAAACAGGCAAAGTGTCAATACAGGACTAAGATCGAATCATACTACACCTGCTCTGACGCTCGTCGGATGTGGCAGGGCCTGCAAACCATTACAGACTATAAAGGGAAGCACCGCCGAGAGCTGCCCAGTGACACAAGCCTACCAGATGAGCAAAACTACGTCTATGCTCACTTCGAGGCAAATAACACTAAAACATGCATGAGAGCACCAGCTGTTCTGGACGACTGTGTGATCACGCTCTCCGCAGCCAATGTGAGTAAGACCTTTCAACAGGTCAACATTCACAAGGCCGGAGGGCAAGATGGATTACCAGGACGTGTACTCCGAGCACGCGCTGACCAACTGGCAAGTGCCTTCACTGACATTTTCAACCTCTCCCTTTCCAATAATACCAACATGTTTTTAGCAGACCCTGTGCTGTGCCCAAGAACACTAAGGTAACCTACCTAAATGACTACTGACCCGTAGCACTCACGTCTGTAGCCATGAAGTGCTTTGAAAGGGTGGTCATGGCTCACATCAACACCATTACCCCAGAAACCCTACACCCACTCCAATTTGATTACCGCCCTAACAGATCCACAGATCCACACTGTCCTTTCCCACCAGGACAAAAGGAACACCTACGTGAGAATGCTATTAATTGACTACAGCTCAGCTTTCAACATCATAGTGCCCTCAAAGCTCATCAATAAGCTAAGGACCTTGGGACTATACACCTCCCTCTGCAACTGGATCCTGGACTTCCTGACGGGCCGCCCCCAGGTGGTAAGGGTAAGTAACAACACATCCGCCATGCTGATCCTCAACACAGGGGCGCCTCAGGGGTGTGTGTTCAGCCCCCTCCTGTACTCCCTGTTCACTCATGACTGCACGGCCAGGCACGACTCCAACACGATCATTAAAGTTCACAGATTACACAACAGTGGTAGGCCTGATCACCGACAACGACAAGACAGCCTATAGGGAGGAGGTCAGAGACCTGGCTGTGTGGTGCCAGGACAACAACCTCTCCATCAACATGATGAAGACAAAGGAGATGATTGTGGACTACGGGAAAAGGAGGCCTGAGCATGCCCCCATTTTCATCGACGGGGCTGCAGTGGAGCAGGTTGAGAGCTTCAAGTTCCTTGCTGTCCACATCACCAACCAACTAACATGGTCTAAGCACACCAAGGCAGTCATAAAGAGGGCACAACAAAACCTATTCCCCCTCAGGAGACTGAAAAGATTTGGCATGGGTCGTCAGATCCTCAAAAGGTTCTTCAGCTGCACCTTTGAGAGCATCCTGACGGGTTGCATCACTGTCTGGTATGGCAACTGCTTGGCCTCCGACTGCAAGGCACTGTGGAGGGTAGTGTGTACGGCCCAGTACATCACTGGGGCCAAGCCTCCTGCCATCCAAGACCTCTATACCAGGCGGTGTTAGAGGAAGGCCCTAAAAAGATTCCAGCCACCTTAGTCATAAACTGTTCTCTCTGATACCTCACAGCAAGCGGTACCGGAGCACCAACTCTAGGTCCAAGAGGCTTCTAAACAGCTTCTACCCCCAAGCCAATAGACTCCTGAACATCTAATCAAATGGCTACCCAAACAATTTGCACTGCCTCCCCCCCCACATATTTTACATTTGCTGCTACTCTCTGTTATTATCTATGCATAGTCACTTCAATAACTCTACCTACATGTACACTACCGTTCAAAAGTTTGGGGTCACTTAGAAATTACCTTGTTTTTGAAAGAAAAGCACAGTGAAGAGGCAACTCCAGGATGCTGGTCTTCTAGACAGAGTTGCAAAGAAAAAGCCATATCTCAGATTGGCCAATAAAAAGAAAATATTAAGATGGTCAAAAGAACACAGACACTGGACAGAGGAACTCTGCCTAGAAGGCCAGCATCCCAGATTTGCCTCTTCGTTGTTGACATTGAGACTGGTGTTTTGCGGGTACTATTTAATGAAGCTGCCAGTTGAGGACTTGTGAGGTGTCTGTTTCTCCAACTAGACACTCTAATGTACTTGTCCTATTCCGTTTCTTGGCAATTTCTTGCATGTAATAGCCTTCATTTCTCAGATCAAGAATAGACTGATGAGTTTCAGAAGAAAGGTCTTTGTTTCTGGCCATTTTGAGCCTGTAATCGAACCCACAAATGCTAGTGCTCCAGATACTCAACTAGTCTAAAGAAGTCCGGTTTTATTGCTTCTTTAATCAGCACAAAAGTTTTAACATAATTGCAAAAGGGTTTTCTAATGATCAATTAGCCTTTTAAAATGATAAACTTGGATTAGCTAACACAACGTGCCATTGGAACACAGGAGTGATGATTGCTGATAATGGGCCTCTGTACGCCTATGTATATATTCCATTAAAAATCAGCCGTTTCCAGTACTCCTTGTATATAGTCTCGTTTATGTTATTTTATTGTGTAATTATTACATTTTTATCTATTTGTTAATTTTCTTACTTTTTAACTGCATTGTTGGGAAAGGACTCGTAAGTAAGCATTGCACGGTAAAGTCTACACTTGTTGTATTTGGCATGTGACAATTAAAATGTGATTTGATTTGACTGTTTATTAGATGTACTTTAGAACCTGTTCATTCTTATTATTATTATTTGCCTTCTGCTGCCACCTGTAGGGCCAAACCTATAAAAGCTACCAACACCAAAACAACTTTGAAACGTCCAGGCTGAACGTCTGCAGTTTGCAATAAAAAAATGAAATTATTTTCCAATCGTTTCATTATGAATAGAACTGTTATTTGTTTGTTCCGTTCAACTGTTCCGACCAGCAAAATTAAATTCTGTCAAAGATTTTCAGCTGGCATGAAGACACTGGAAGAAGTTTCTGATCGACAGAGGGACGGCTCTGATGTACAACAGCAAAAAAATTCTCGGAGCGTAAATGAAAGTTTTAACCGGTTCTCACGCTTTTAAGATAACAGTTCTGTTTCCAGAACAGTATAGATCAGTTGTGTTCCCGCTTCTGATTCTGTTCATTGAAAAATGTTGTTATTTTCTGGTTTTCTGTTCTGTTCCCTGAACTGGTTACAACCCCTGGAAACTTTTCACCCTACAACCATATTTTCATCAATTCCAATGAATTTCAATGGCCTTAGACTTGAATGGGAAAGATTCCAGTCGTAATTAGTCTACCTACCGTTGAAGCTCGAAACGCCATTCAAACTTTAAAATGTGCAGACCGGCCTGGAATAGGTTGCTTGTATACAGCTTTTTTTATACAATTTATACATTTTGTCCAATGCTCTTGAACCGTTATAGCTACCAACACCAAAACAACTTTAAAATGTGCAGACCGGTCTGGAATAGGTTGCTTGAATACAGCTTTTTTTATACAATTTATAAATGTTGTCCAATGCTCTTGAACCGTTAAAGCTACCAACACCAAAACAACTTTAAAATATGCGGGCTGACACTGGTGCTTGAAAAACACATGTAATACCACATACTTTTTTACACTCCAACATATTTGCATAAATCCCAATGCATTTCAATGGCCATAAACTGGAATGGGGAAAACCCTATTACTACCATTACTACTGCTGTCTCTACCAGTACTGTTACTATTTCAAAACCAGAAATACTTCAAGACTACCAACCACCCCATATTTACTTCAAGTCTAGCAGGCACACCACATTTACTTCTGACTAGCAAGCAGACTAGCAAGCACACCACATTAACTTCAGACTAGCAAGCAGACTAGCAACACACCATATTTACTTCTGACTAGCAAGCAGACTAGCAACACATCACATTTACTTCAGACTAGCAACACATCACATTTACTTCAGACTAGCAAGCAGACTAGCAAGCACACCACTTCAGACTAACAAGCACATCACATTTACTTCAGACTAGCAAACACATCACATTTACTTCAGACTAACAAGCAGACTAGCAAGCACACCACATTTACTTCAGACTAACAAGCAGACTAGCAAGCACACCACATTTACTTCAGACTAGCAAGCACACCACATTTACTTCAGACTAACAAGCAGACTAGCAACACACCACATTTACTTCAGACTAGCAAGCAGACTAGCAACACATCACATTTACTTCAGACTAGCAACACATCACATTTACTTCAGACTAGCAAGCAGACTAGCAAGCACACCACATTTACTTCAGACTAACAAGCACATCACATTTACTTCAGACTCGCAAGCACATCACATTTACTTCAGACTAGCAAGCACACCACATTTACTTCAGACTAACAAGCACATCACATTTACTTCAGACTAGCAAGCACATCACATTTACTTCAGACTAGCAAACACATCACATTTACTTCAGACTAACAAGCAGACTAGCAACACACCACATTTACTTCAGACTAACAAGCAGACTAGCAAGCACACCACATTTACTTCAGACTAGCAAGCACACCACATTTACTTCAGACTAACAAGCAGACTAGCAACACACCACATTTACTTCAGACTAGCAAGCAGACTAGCAACACACCGCATTTACTTCAGACTAACCAGCAGACTAGCAACATACCACATTTACTTCAGACTAGCAACACACCACATTTACTTCAGACTAGTAAGCACACCACATTTACTTCAGACTAACAAGCAGACTAGCAACACACCACATTTACTTCAGACTAACAAGCAGACTAGCAAAATACCACATTTACTTCAGACTAGCAACACATCACATTTACTTCAGACAAGCAAGTACACCACATTTACTTCAGACTAGCAACACATCACATTTACTTCAGACAAGCAACACACCACATTTACTTCAGACAAGCAACACACCACATTTACTTCACAAAATTTCATTTTCTAGATACTATTTCTATTGGATTACATCAAGGAATACGTTGTGATAATTCAGTATAATTTGTTGTTCATTTAAAGTGGGACAGGTTCTCTTTAGCAACTACATTCAGTTTTCACAATCTGTACATAACCCCAGTTTAGGGGCGGCAGGGTAGCCTAGTGGTTAGAGGGTTGGACTAGAAAGGTTGCAAGTTCCTATCCCCGAGCTGACAAGGTACAAATCTGTCGTTCTGCCCCTGAACAGGCAGTTTACCCACTGTTCCTAGGCCGTCATTGAAAATAAGAATTTGTTCTTAACTGACTTGCCTAGTTAAATAAAGGTAAAATAAATAAAAAATAAATAAAAATTAGCTCTGGTCAAGGGTGTTACGTGAAGATTGCTGATGCTGAGCATTCTTCAACAAAACAAGCAAAAGGACAATATAGGAATAAGGGGGAATCATGCTACACAGGCTCCGACTCCCACCACATGTGGCAGGGGCTACAGTCCATTACGGATTACAAAGGAAGACCCTGCCATGTTCTGCCCAACGATGCTTCTCTCCCAGATGAACTCAATACATTTTATGCACGCTTCGACAATAACAACACCGTGCCGGGTGTGAGGGCCCTCACCAACCCAGAGGACTGGGTGATCTCTGTCTCTGAGGCCGACGTGAGTAAGGTCTTTAATCAGGTAAACACTCGCAAGGCCGTGGGGGAAGATGGTATTCCAGTATACCAGGCATATTCACTGTCATTTTCAACCTCTCCTTGTCCCAGTCTGTAATCCTCACGTCTTTAACTGACCACCATCATTCCTGTTCCTAAGAACTCTAACACCGTACCCAAACCGGACGCGATCGTGCGCCATCGTGGCCAAATTGATTTTGTCCCCGTGCACACAAACGTGATCACGACACGCAGGTTGAAATATCAAAACAAACTCTGAACCAATTATATTAATTTGGGGACAGGTTCGAAAAGCATTAAACATATGGCAATTTAGCTAGCTAGCTTGCTGTTGCTAGATAATTTGTCCTGTGATATAAACGTTGACTTGTTATTTTACCTGAAATGCACAAGGTCCTCTAATCCGACAATTAATCCCACACATAAAATGGTCAACCGAATCGTTTCTAGTCATCTCTCCTCCTTCCAGGCTTTTTCTTCTTGGGACTTTATATGGTGATTAGCATCAAAATTTCATAGTATTACCACGACGACCGACGAACTCAGTTCGTCTTTCAATCACCAATGTGGGTATAACCAATGAGAGATGGCATGGTGGACAGTCGTAAAAAGGGTGACAGCGCCTCTTGCCCCTCAGGAGGTTGAAAACGTTTGGCATGGGCCCTCAAATCCTCAAACATTTCTACATCTGTACCATTGAGAGCACCTTGACTGGCTGAATCACTGCTTGGTATGGCATCTGCACTGCTCTCGATCGCATGGCGCTACAGAGGGTGGTGCAGACTGCCCAGCTCCCTGCCATCCAGGTCTTGTATATCAGGCGGTGTGAAAGGAAGGTCCGTAAAATGATTAAAGACTCCAGCCACCCAAGCCATAGGCCATTCTCTCTACTTCTGCACAACAAGTGGTACCGGTGCATCAACTCTGACATCAACAGGCCTCTGAACAGCTTCTATCCCCAAGCCATAACACTGCTAAATAAATAGCTAACAAAATGGCTACACAGACTATCTGAGTTGACCCTCTGGTTTAATTTTAATTATTGCGCTGTCTCTATGCACACTCACAGGACACTCACGCACACTGACTCTCCAACACACACACACACACACACACACACACACACACACACACACACACACACACACACACACACACACACACACACACACACACACACACACACACACTAAATTTGCTCACACATAACATGCACACACATTTAAACGGACTCTACACAAATGCACACACACACTCACATACATTCATCATAGATGTTGCTGCTACTCTGTTAATCATATATCCTATATCCCTCTATCACTCCAGTATCCCTACACATTGTGCTACACATGGTGCTTCTACACCTGCATTGCTTGCTGTTTGGGGTTTTAGGCTGGGTTTCTGTACAGCACTTTGAGATATCAGCTGATGGACGAAGGGCTATATAAATACATTTGATTTGATTTGAATATGGTATTAGAACTGACCCTGTATATTGCTTCTTACTTTCTCGTGTTCTTCTTATTCCTCGTGTGTTTTTGTTTGACCCTGTTCTTTTTAGTAATACATTGACATTGATTACTGCATTGTTGGGATTAGAGCTAGCAGGCAAGGCATTTCACTGTACTTGTGTACGTGACATTAAAACTTGAAAAAGAGCTAAGTCCTCCTGAACAGTACCTCCAACAGTCAGTAACGCCCTGGACCAGAGCTAAGTCCTCCTGAACAGTACCTCCAACAGCCAGTAACGCCCTGGACCAGAGCTAAGTCCTCCTGAACAGTACCTCCAACAGTCAGTAACGCTCTGGACTAGAGCTAAGTCCTCCTGAACAGTACCTCCAACAGTCAGTAACGCCCTGGACCAGAGCTAAGTCCTCCTGAACAGTACCTCCAACAGTCAGTAACGCCCTGGACTAGAGCTAAGTCCTCCTGAACAGTACCTCCAACAGCCAGTAACGCCCTGGACCAGAGCTAAGTCCTCCTGAACAGTACCTCCAACAGTCAGTAACGCCCTGGACTAGAGCTAAGTCCTCCTGAACAGTACCTCCAATAGCCAGTAACGCCCTGGACTAGAGCTAAGTCCTCCTGAACAGTACCTCCAACAGTCAGTAACGCCCTGGACTAGAGCTAGGTCCTCCTGAACAGTACCTCCAACAGCCAGTAACGCCCTGGATCAGAGCTAAGTCCTCCTGAACAGTACTTCCAACAGCCAGTAACACCCTGGACCAGAGCTAAGTCCTCCTGAACAGTACCTCCAACAGCCAGTAACACCCTGGACTAGAGCTAAGTCATCCTGAACAGTATCTCCAACAGTCAGTAACGCCCTGGACTAGAGCTAAGTCCTCTTGAACAGTACCCCCAACAGCCAGTAACACCCTGGACCAGAGCTAAGTCCTCCTGAACAGTACCTCCAACAGCCAGTAACGCCCTGGACTAGAGCTAAGTCCTCCTGAACAGTACCCCCAACAGCCAGTAACACCCTAGACCAGAGCTACGTCCTCCTGAACAGTACCTCCAACAGCCAGTAACGCCCTGGACTAGAGCTAAGTCCTCCCGAACAGTACCTCCAACAGCCAGTAACGCCCTGGACCAGAGCTAAGTCCTCCTGAACAGTACCTTCAACAGCCAGTTGCTCCACTTGGAGGTGGCGCACATGTGCCATGTAGCCGATGCCAGAGAACATGACGAAGCCAGCAAAAATACTGGTGGCAGAGTTCGCCAAAGTGACAATCATTGCATCCCTGCCGCACACAAAAGATAATGATGAGTTCATTGTTTATGATTATGAAGTATATATTTTTTTTACATCATTCAGATGAAATCCATAGTTCTGTCGAAGTGCAACACTAGCACCACACCAGAAAGCAGTCAGTTTGTATGGGGCCAAATACTGTATATCTGTGTGTTTGTTAGCAATGGCAGTACAATGTGCAAAATGTCACACGTAAACAAACACAAAAGCTTTCTATAGACTACCTGAGGATGTTATTGTTGACCTTGTTGTGGCTGGCCATAGACAGTAAGCAGCCAAATCCAATGCCTATTGAGTAGAAGATCTGAGCAGTAGCATCAATCCATACCTGTGAAAAAGATCACCTTACTGTCCATTAACTTGCAGAGAATGTACATTTGTCTTTATGCTTATGCCCCCGGAGATACACACACATGGGAAGCAATGGGCCAGCCCCAGTGCAGTGCCCCAGGAGCTAGTTGTAACAACAGTATAACAGAAGCAAACGCTTCACAGTTACTTTTTTACAACAGGAGCTGGTTAAACATTGTTTTCTCTAGACAAATAAAAACACCACTGCCTGGAAGCATGAAACAATGAGCGGGCATTCCTGAGGTCAAACTGTCCTCTAACACTTCCCACATAATGGCTCAAACATGGGTAGGTACAGTGTTATAGACTGACAAAGTAATTATTTTATGGGAGCAAGACCTGCAAACTGACTAAGAAAATCAGTGTAGGGGAACCTAACCAAGACCATCACAATGAGTATCACAACGTGTCTATGTCATTAATTCATGAATAAGATCACTTCTTCAAGTCGAAGTCACTTCTTCAAGTCGAAGTCAAGTCAAAGTTTATAAGTGCTTTGACCCACTCACGTGTATCTCTCCCAGTTTGTTCCATTTGGGTGTCAGGAAGAACAGGATGCCATCCAGGGCTCCTGGTAGTCGGATATTGTTGAACAGAAGAGCCAGAAGGACCACATATGGAAACAGTGCTGTGAAGTACACCACCTGTGGATGGTACACACACACACACACACACACGCACGCACGCATGCACGCACACACACACACACACACACACACACACACACATATGCATGCACGCATGCACACACACACACATACACAAACACATGTTGAGTGTGTGGAGTGATTCGAGTGTCACACCACAACAGTTCTCCCCGACACTCATCATTAGTAGAGCAGAATCACTTTGATGAAGTGCTCTGTTGGGTATCCAATGTAACAATGGTCAGGAGGGATGGACAACTTTGCCAGTGGTTCTGATCCCCTTGAAGACAGAGAAGAATAGGATGGCCCAGATCAGCAGGAGAATTCCAACCAGCTCCCATCGCAGGTGGCCCACAGTCTCAATCCCCTCAGTGATTTCCAGGAGCCTATGGCTAAACACACGACAGTCTTTAAGTGTAATGATGCTACATTCTTGGTGAATAAAAACAACTAGTGTGTTGTGAATTTGGTTAAACCAACATCACAGCTTGAAGTGACATTGAATGAGAACGGTTAAAATGTTACTGTAATGTAAAACCTACTCAAAGAATTGTTTAGTGGCGGACTGCAGGTGTGTGGTGGTGTTTTCCATGAAGCTGGAACAGTTCTCTGGAATGTTCCAGGTGGCATTACAGAGCTGCCATGGCAACGGGGCTGTGAAGGAGTGGAAGAGGTAGTACAGAACCCAGGTCAGGACTGTGTTGTTGTAGGAGGCCACGATGAAGGACAGCATCACCATAGCCACACCCACACCTGGAGATCAACAACAACAAACATGGAATAAACATAGCATAGGTTAAAGGTCAAATAAAATAAAGAATGATACAGGCTCTAGTATTCTGTTGCTTGTGGTCTCTCTTGATATAAAACTGACTTAATACTGGTCAATTATATCTTGTAATGTATGACCTTTCATAAGAGGACAGATGTCGATGAATGCCTCAACAGGTCCTCTTTTTGTGTACTGCCCCACTGTAAACTCCATGAACACCAGCGGGATGGCACACAGACACATCATGGTGAGATAGGGAATGAGGAATGCACCTGATTAGAGGAGATGGTAATTATATGTAGAAATCAATGGTAAAACATTTCATCTATTAATAGTGTATTGAAACTATTAGAAGAGCTCCCAGGGTAATGTTGTACTCCAAAACATAATTTTCCATGAACTTACCTCCGCCATCGCTGAAGCAGACGTATGGAAAGCGCCACACATTTCCAATTCCGACTGCATAGCCTACTGAAGAAAGGATGAACTCTGCACGATTGGCCCATGTCTCTCTTTCTTTTGGTAGTCTGTCCATCGTCTGAGAAAGGTTTGACCCCAACAACCAACAGAGACTCCTCTCCACAGATTTATAGTATTTTAATCTTTCGCCAAAAAATGTATGATTTACAGGAAAATGTATGATTTACAGGAAAATGTATGATTTACAGGAAAATGTGTTGGAAAGCGGAGAGGGATGTCTTCCATTTTCTGCAAAAAAAAAGAAATTCTAACAAAAAAATGAATGATTTCCAGAAGATTAATTGGCGACTAGAAAATACAACTGTGGCCATGTCTAGAATGGTCATTCATAGATTGATTCAGATTTTGATGTTGTCACAAAGTTTTGAAGTTGCCTCATGACTACATGCTCTAAGTCATGCCTTGTGTTTGTGTTGGGACAGACTGTAAGTTCAAGTTTAACAGACTGTTTACACTCCAACTGGACTGACCCAAGGAGTTTGCCTACCTTCTATGCAAATGTGTAAACCGGCTAAAACAAACCGGAGTGAAAACACATACTACATGGATATATGAATTAGAATCTCTATAAACATTTCAAGCTCAAGGGCTTAGTCTTCTCAACAACGCACGTCATTAGAATATACCGTACATTACAGACTTTAAACCTGATTAAGGTTTAGGTAATACAAAAATATCACCAATACAATATGACGAGATTCAGACACTTAGTACTGCAAGGCACTTAGAGAGATGAAAGATGAGAATCCTGATCTCCGTTCCAAATGGCACACTATTCCCTATGTAGTGCACTATTTTCGACTATGACCCTATGGGCCCTGGTCAAAAGTAGTGCATTATAAAGGAAATAGTGAACCATTTGGATTGCAAACTGGGTTATTTCTCCCCTCTTTTGGCTTTCTGTCTGGCGTTACATTAAGCAGAGTCCTATTGACAGTGACTTATTAAATGCTATGTGCTTCAAAAGCATCCGTCTCACTCCCCAGACACCCTGTACTCGTCCTGGTCTGACCAGGTAAAAACAACATCCTGGTGGTTAATCATAGAGAATGAGAGAAGCGAAGGGTTTCCCCCCGTTTCTCTGCCGTTATTAATGAAAGAAGCACCGGTGGCTGCAAAGTTTAGTTTAATAGAAAAGAGAGAGGAAGGTCCCTCTCCTGTTTCATAGCCATAATGTTTACTGTCCTGTTTCATAGCCATAATGTTTACAGTCCTGTTTCATAGCCATAATGTTTACTGTCCTGTTTCATAGCCATAATGTTTACAGTCCTGTTTCATAGCCATAATGTTTACAGTCCTGTTTCATAGCCATAATGTTTACAGTCCTGTTTCATGGCCATAATGTTTACTGTCCTGTTTCATAGCCATAATGTTTACAGTCCTGTTTCATAGCCATAATGTTTACAGTCCTGTTTCATAGCTATAATGTTTACAGTCCTGTTTCATAGCTATAATGTTTACTGTCCTGTTTCATAGCCATAATGTTTACTGTCCTGTTTCATAGCCATAATGTTTACTGTCCTGTTTCATAGCCATAATGTTTACTGTCCTGTTTCATAGCCATAATGTTTACAGTCCTGTTTCATAGCTATAATGTTTACAGTCCTGTTTCATAGCCATAATGTTTACTGTCCTGTTTCATAGCCATAATGTTTACAGTCCTGTTTCATAGCCATAATGTTTACAGTCCTGTTTCATAGCCATAATGTTTACAGTCCTGTTTCATAGCCATAATGTTTACTGTCCTGTTTCATAGCCATAATGTTTACAGTCCTGTTTCATAGCCATAATGTTTACTGTCCTGTTTCATAGCCATAATGTTTACAGTCCTGTTTCATAGCCATAATGTTTACAGTCCTGTTTCATAGCCATAGTGTTTACAGTCCTGTTTCATGGCCATAATGTTTACAGTCCTGTTTCATAGCCATAATGTTTACTGTCCTGTTTCATAGCCATAATGTTTACTGTCCTGTTTCATAGCCATAATGTTTACAGTCCTGTTTCATAGCCATAATGTTTACTGTCCTGTTTCATAGCCATAATGTTTACAGTCCTGTTTCATAGCCATAATGTTTACAGTCCTGTTTCATAGCCATAATGTTTACAGTCCTGTTTCATGGCCATAATGTTTACTGTCCTGTTTCATAGCCATAATGTTTACTGTCCTGTTTCATAGCCATAATGTTTACAGTCCTGTTTCATAGCCATAATGTTTACTGTCCTGTTTCATAGCCATAATGTTTACAGTCCTGTTTCATAGCCATAATGTTTACAGTCCTGTTTCATAGCCATAATGTTTACTGTCCTGTTTCATAGCCATAATGTTTACAGTCCTGTTTCATAGCCATAATGTTTACAGTCCTGTTTCATAGCCATAATGTTTACAGTCCTGTTTCATAGCCATAATGTTTACTGTCCTGTTTCATAGCCATAATGTTTACAGTCCTGTTTCATAGCCATAATGTTTACAGTCCTGTTTCATAGCCATAATGTTTACAGTCCTGTTTCATGGCCATAATGTTTACAGTCCTGTTTCATAGCCATAATGTTTACTGTCCTGTTTCATAGCCATAATGTTTACTGTCCTGTTTCATAGCCATAATGTTTACAGTCCTGTTTCATAGCCATAATGTTTACTGTCCTGTTTCATAGCCATAATGTTTACAGTCCTGTTTCATAGCCATAATGTTTACAGTCCTGTTTCATAGCCATAATGTTTACAGTACTGTTTCATAGCCATAATGTTTACTGTCCTGTTTCATAGCCATAATGTTTACTGTCCTGTTTCATAGCCATAGTGTTTACAGTCCTGTTTCATAGCCATAATGTTTACTGTCCTGTTTCATAGCCATAATGTTTACAGTCCTGTTTCATAGCCATAATGTTTACAGTCCTGTTTCATAGCCATAATGTTTACAGTCCTGTTTCATAGCCATAATGTTTACAGTCCTGTTTCATAGCCATAAGGTTTACAGTCCTGTTTCATAGCCATAATGTTTACTGTCCTGTTTCATAGCCATAATGTTTACAGTCCTGTTTCATAGCCATAATGTTTACTGTCCTACGACAGTGCCTTGGTTTATAAACTAGACCAGTAGTTCTCAACTGGTTTATACACTAGACAAGTAGTTCTCAACTGGTTTATACACTAGACAAGTAGTTCTCAACTGGTTTATACACTAGACAAGTAGTTCTCAACTGTTTAAACACTAGACAAGTAATTCTCAACTGGTTTATACACTAGACAAGTAGTTCTCAACTGGTTTATAAACTAGACCAGTAGTTCTCAACTGGTTTATACACTAGACCAGTGGTTCTCAACTGGTTTATACACTAGACAAGTAGTTCTCAACTGGTTTATACACTAGACCAGTGGTTCTCAAATGGTTTATAAACTAGACCAGAGGTTCTCAACTGGTGCGGTATGCAAATTGGAGTGGGTCTAGGTTTTCTGGGATAACGGTGTTAATGTGGGCCATGACCAGCTTTTCAAAACACTTCATGGCTACCGACGTGAGTGCTACAGGTCGGTAGTCATTTAGGCAGGTTACCTTAGTATTCTTGGGCGCAGGGACAATGGTAGACTGCTTGAAACATGTTGGTATTACAGACTCAGACAGGGAGAGGTTGAAAATGTCAGTGAAGACACTTGCCAGTTGGTCAGCGCATGCTCGGAGTACATGTCCTGGTAATCCATCTGGCCCTGCCGCCTTGTGAATGATGACCTGTTGAAAGGTCTTACTCACATCGGCTGCGGAGAGCATGATCACACAGTCGTCCAGAACAGCTGATGCTCTCATGCATGTTTCAGTGTTTCTTGCCTCAAAGCGGGCATAGAAGTAATTTAGCTCGTCTGGTAGGCTCATGTCACTGGGCAGCTCTCGGCTGTGCTTCCCTTTGTAGTCTGTAATAGTTTGCAGGCCCTGCCACATCCTACGAGCGTCAGAGCTGGTAGCTCAATTTTATTCCTGTATTGACGCATTGCTTGTTTGATGGTTAGTCAGAGGGCATAGCGGGATTTCTTATAAGCTTCCGGGTTAGAGTCCCGCTCCTTGAATGCGGAAGCTCTATCCTTTAGCTCAGTGCGGATGTTGCCTGTGGCATCCATGGCTTCTGGTTGGGGTATATATGTACGGTCACTGTGGGGATGACGTCCGCGATGCACTTATTGAGGAAGCCAGTGACTGATGTGGTGTACTCCTCAATGCCATCGGAAGAATCCCGGAACATATTCCAGTCTGTGCTAGCAAAACAGTCCTGTAGCTTAACATCTGCTTCATCTGACCACTTTTTTATTGACCGAGTCACTGGTGCTTTCTGCTTTAATTTGTGCTTGTAAGCAGGAATCAGGAGGATAGAATTATGGTCAGATTTGCCAAATGGAGGTTGAGGGAGAGCTTTGTACCATCTCTGTGTGTGGAGTAAAGATTTAAGTTTCCTTGCATTAACGTCCCCAGCCACTAGGAGCGCCGCCTCTGGATGAGCATTTTCCTGTTTGCTTATGGCGGTATACATCTCATTGAGTGCAGTCTTAGTGCCAGCATCGGTCTGTGGGATATGTAGACAGCTAGGAAAAATACAGATGAAAACTCTCTAGGTATCATGCTTATCATGAGATGAGATATCATGCACCAGCTGTTGTTTACATATATGCATAGGCCCCCCTCCTCGTGTCTTACCAGAAGCTGCTGGTAATACACTTTATCATGCCAATAAGGTGTATAATCTGCCAGCTGTGTGTTCTTAATGTTGTCGTTCAGCCACGACTCAGTGAAACACAGGATATTACAGTTTTTAATGTCCTGTTGGTGGGATATACGTGCTTTCAGTTCGTCCCATTTATTTTCCAAAGATTGAACGTTAGCTAGCAGGACAGAAGGCAAAGGCAGATTAGCCACTCATCTCCTGATCCTCACAAGGCACCCTGATTTCTTTTCTCAAAATCTCAATTTCCTTCTCCAGTGAATGACGGGGATCTGGGCCTGGTCGGGTGTCTGTAGTATATTCCTCCTGTCCGACTCATTGAAGAAAAACTCTTTGTCTAATCTGAGGTGAGTAAATCGCAGTTCTGATGCCAGGAAGCTCTTTTCGGTCATAAGAGACGGTAGCAGCAACATTATGTACAAAACAAGTTACGACCAAGGCAAAAAAAAATTATTGCTTGGTTGGTTAAGAGCCGATAAGATGGCAGCCATCACCTCTGGCGCCGTCATGAAATCTCAACTGGTTTAAACACGAGTAGAGTGGTTCTCAACTGGTTTATACACTAGTTCTCAACTGATTTAGCCTCGGGACCCAAATTGAACCAGGTTGTTTCATTCGCGACCCATTGGATAATGGCGCCGGAGGGGATGGCTGTTGTTTTACCGGTTCCTAACCAACTGTTCTATTTTGTCATTTTTATCCCACATTTGTACATAACGTTGCTGCTACCGTCTCTTATGACTGAAAAGAGCTTCTGGATATCAGAACAGCGATTACTCCGAATTTCTCTTGAATTTGTCCAACGAGAAGGATATACTGCATCCCAGAGAACAGGCCCAAACCCCGTCACTCGCATGAAGATGGAAATACAGGGTGCGGAGATCGGGGTGCATTGTGAGAATTCGTCGACGAGAGGGTAACCCGCCTCTAACATCCGTTCTATTGGCCAACGTGCAATCACTAGAAATAAACTGAATCATCTCCGTTCTATCCTATCAACAGGACATGAAAAACTGTAATATCTTATGTTTCACAGAGTCATGGCTGAACGACGACATAGATAATATAGAGTTGGCTGGGGTTTCCGTGCATCGGCAGGACAGAACAGCTATGCCTGGTAAGACGAGGGGTGGGTGTGTTTGTCTATTTGTCAATAACAGCTGGTGCACAATGTCTAATATTAAAGAAGTCACGAGGTATTGCTCGCCTGAGCTAGAGCACCTCATGATAAGCTGTAGACCACATTATCTCCCAAGAGGGTTTTCATCTATATTATTCGTAGCCGTCTATTTACCACCACAAACCGATGCTGGCACTAAGACCGATGAGCTGTATAAGGCCATAAGCAAACAACAAAATGCTCATCCAGAAGCGGCGCTCCTAGTGGCCAGGGACTTTAATGCAGGCAAATTTAAATCTGTTTTAACTCATTTCTACCAGCATGTCACGTGCAACCATAGGGGGAAAAAACTCTACACCACCTTTACTCCACACACAGAGAAGCATACTAAGCTCTCCCTCACCCTACATTTCACAAATCTGAGAGGCGTCGTCCCCCCCCCCCCCTCCGGCACTCTACACTGGCCCCAATCCACAAGGAATCGCACCATGTGTCACGAATACCACCGAAGGTGGCTCCCCTTCCTGTTCGGGTGTCGCTCGGCGGTCGTCGTCGCCGGTCTACTAGCTGCCACCGATCCCTTTTTCCTTTTCGTTTGTTTTTGTCTAATTGTTTTCACATGTTCCTTGTTGGGGTTTTGGGATGGGTGTTATTTAAGTTTGTTTAGCCCGCTGGTGTTTGTGGGGGCTTGTTGTTATTGTTACGTTTGTGGTGTATCGTTGTCTTTTGGGTTTTCGCTGTCCAGGTTTTGTAACTAAGGTTTTGGGTTTGTTTGCACCTGTGTTTAGGGCTTCACCCATGTTTGGACCTGTTACTTTGTAGAGGACATTAAAGCGTTTTCCCCGTTTACTTTTGCTCTCTGCGTCTGACTCCACACCCATCACTCACCCACCGTTACACCATGCCCAGACAGCCTGCTTTGGCGGCATAGTGGGCTGGGGTCCAGCCCCAATGGAATTGGGGCGTTAGGTTTGTCGTGTGTCAGTGTAATTAGTGTGTGATCTGGCATAGTTTTTATTATTGTCAGAGAGAATACAGTATTCGGCACGGGTCAAAAAGTAATTGATGAGGTATTTTATGGGTCACGTGGTTATGCCCATATATATACATCCTGTCCGGAAGTTCTCAAGCTCTCGAGTGAGTGTTTATGTAACCCGATCTGTTTATGTTAAAGCCTGTGTTTACATTAAAGCTGTCAAGGTGATTGATGTGTTGTGACCTTGTTGAACTGTGGAATGGCTTTGAACATAGGATGCATCTGTTTAGGGTAAACAATGTGTATTTGTATAGTTTACACATACTTATGCTATTGTCACATAACATAATACAATGTCAGTGTCAGTGTATGCAGCCTTAGATGCTGTGGGGAATGTGTTATATCATGTACACGTTCCCCCCTATAGATATTCCTTAACATCCTAGATACTAGTACATCAGTAGTACATAACAGTGTAATAGTGTAGTACTACAGTACGGATCTGTCTTGACATCCTCGTTTGAAAGCTTCTTGTTTATTGTCAGAACGAGCCTTCTGTATATGTGTGGTACTATATATAAAACATCAATGTTCTTTACAGTTTAATATAAACAATATTTCCCTCCTCTCTAAAAATATACTTTCAGATTATAAACATGCAAATGAAAAATTAAAAAGGAATACTAAAATAGCCAATGTTATATTCTATATATCATGTTATATACATCATATATACATCATAACCCGAGGGGGGTCGAAATTGTTGTTCAAATGTGGCATATACATAATATAATATAATAACCAGGGTGGCTATAGAAGGGGCAAAAGTTTAATACTCAGGAGTCAATGTCATGTCTTTTGTATTTTTTCATAGCCAGAGAGAGTGAGAGTGAGAGAGAGAGAGAGAGAGAGAGAGAGAGAGAGAGAGAGAGAGAGAGAGAGAGAGAGAGAGAGAGAGAGAGAGAGAGAGAGAGAGAGATGCTCTATTACATAAAGTTATCACAGATGCACACTATGTAACACATTATATTAATAATTCTCTAAAAATTGGATGTCCTTGTCTTTCATAACTGTTGAAATACAAAACATTGAAACGTTGCTAAATATTTGTGTGAAATGTTATACATTGAGAGAGAGAGAGAGAGAGAGAGAGAGAGAGAGAGAGAGAGAGTTCCAGTGCACGAATATCTAACATGTAATATCTAACAATTCCCCACAAACTACATAACACACACAAAATCTTATATAATATATATGATTTTATCCACAACATTTTGGGGTTATTATATAGGTCCCTAGTCCATTCTCGTTTAACATGTAAATACATTTTTTTTAAAGCATTTAACAATAACCCCTTCTCTCATTCAATATATATACGGTGTATATGTTTTTATATAAAACCTTATTAAAAAACATTCCAAATATATACACATTAACATGCATAGTTAGATATTAAAAAAGCATTCTTTAGATTGTAATCGCAACGCACCTTCTGAATTCTCTATGTGTAAAGGATTGCAGGAGTCTCTTTACCTTCTATGTCTTTTCAGAGCAGCCTCTGTGTCCGGACTGAGATATTGTATGGAATGGAACTTTTAGGTCTGGGGTGGATAGGTATCTTCTTTGTTGGATGTTGTGATTGAATGTGACAGTCAATCACAATATCCATTGACTGGATATTTATTTCAATGTAAATTACATTTTTTTTAAATCTTTAGTACCAAAATGCATACGTGTAACACGTTTTTATTGAACTATTTTATTGAACTATTCCTTTTTTAGAGAAAAAGTGCGGGGGGGAGGCTCTATGGTCAAACAACACTCCCATCGGTCTCTAAATCACCATCTTCAAGATGTGACCGATTCAGACATCGTCTCTTCCCTGCACGATATCCCGCTCCATCCAGGTTCCGTATGTTTTCTTTTCCTGGATAGATCAACCTTCTTGCCTTTAGGCCCAGGTTCCGTATGTTTTCTTTTCCTGGATAGATCAACCTTCTTGCCTTTAGGCCCAGGTTCAGTATGTTTTCTTTTCCTGGATATATCAACCTTCTTGCCTTTAGGCCCAGGTTCCGTATGTTTTCTTTTCCTGGATAGATCAACCTTCTTGCCTTTAGGCCCAGGTTCCGTATGTTTTCTTTTCCTGGATAGATCAACCTTCTTGCCTTTAGGCCCAGGTTCGGTCTCAAGGATAGAATGGCCCATCAACGTCAATGTTCACGATGTTGGAAAAGATTTTCCACTTGTTTCATCATGTCAAGGACTTTATGATAATCTCCCCACCTGAAGCTAAAGAAGCTAAAGACAGGCACAAAATAGTTGACCTCCGTGCAGGCTTTTGAAAATACATACGAACTAACTGATTTGGTTGGATTTGAACTATTGAATTCGGGCACAACCTAAAATTGTCACTTTGGATTCTGGACTATATGCCACTGAAAAGATTCTTATGGCTTTCAAATCATCTCGCCCGCAGACTTCCTCTTCCAATGCGTACCCCAGGAGGGTTGTCCCACTGAGGGCCTGTTCGATCTGACATAGAGCAAGGCGTATCTTAAGCAACGCAAGAGAAAAACTCTCTGTTTTTGATTGATAAAGGGTGCTGAGGCAGCTGTTTGTGAAAATCTTCACAGTTGAATCATCCGGTTGGAAAATGTAACTCATATGGCCATTACTCATATCCAGCACTCCATTAAAACAATCAGGGCCGTCACAAAGAATGGCTTCGATGGTTTTGTTATTGTGTTCTTGACAGGAAGGACACAATATACCCACAATTGGTATAGGAGCCAGGTTTTATTTCTTTCTTCTTTCGTTTTCTGGGGTTTATCTCTCAAGGTTTCTTGTCGCTCATAGTGTTCACACCTCATTACTTATACTGACGAATACCTTACCCCCTGTTTCATATACAACAGCCAGGCCATAAGTTCACTACAACACTGGCCATACATTTCAAATGTTCAAACCCATTCCACAGTTCAACGATGTCACTACACATCAATCACCTTGACAGCTTTAATGTAAACACAGGCTTTAACATAAACATATCCACTATCAGGTTACATAAACACTCACTCGATAGCGTGAGAACTTTCGGACAGGATGTACATATATGGGCATAACCACGTGACCAATAAAATACCTCATCAATCACTTTTTGACCCGTGCCGAATACTGTATTCTCTCTATTGTCCCCATAACATTCCCATTATGTTCCCATACTCTCCCCATAACATCCCCAAACTCTCCCCTGATATCCCCAAACTCTCCCCGTGACATCCCCAAACTCTCCCATGACATTCCCAAACTCTCCCATGGCTTTCCCAAACTCTCCCATGACATTCCCAAACTCTCCCATGACATTCCCAAACTCTCCCATGACATTCCCCAACTCTCCCATGACATTCCCAAAACTCTCCCCATTATGTCCCCAACTCTCCCATGACATTCCCCAACTCTCCCATGACATTCCCAAACTCTCCCATGACATTCCCTAACTCTCCCATGGCTTTCCCAAACTCTCCCATGACATTCCCAAACTCTCCCATGACATTCCCCAACTCTCCCATGACATTCCCCAACTGTCCCATGACATCCCCAAACTCTCCCCATGACATCCCCAAACTCTCCCCATTATGTCCCCAAACTCTCCCCATGACATCCCCAAACTCTCCCATGACATCCCCAAACTCTCCCCATGACATCCCCAAACTCTCCCCATTATGTCCCCAAACTCTCCCCATGACATTCCCCAACTCTCCCATGACATTCCCCAACTCTCCCATGGCTTTCCCAAACTCTCCCATGACATTCCCAAACTCTCCCATGACATTCCCCAACTCTCCCATGACATTCCCCAACTCTCCCATGACATTCCCCAACTCTCCCATGACATCCCCAAACTCTCCCCATGACATCCCCAAACTCTCCCCATGACATTCCCCAACTCTCCCATGACATTCCCCAACTCTCCCATGACATTCCCCAACTCTCCCATGACATTCCCCAACTCTCCCATGACATTCCCAAACTCTCCCATGACATTCCCAAACTCTCCCCATGACATTCCCAAAACTCTCCCCATTATGTCCCCAACTCTCCCATGACATTCCCCAACTCTCCCCATTATGTCCCCAACTCTCCCCATTATGTCCCCAGGCTAGTCCTTTTGCTGTATGTCCCCAAAAGGGAAAGGGGGATTCCTAGTCAGTTGTACAACTGAATGCATTCAACTGAAATGTGTTTTCCGCATTTAAACCAACCCCTCTGAATCAGAGAGGTGCGGGGGGGGGGGGGGGGCTGCCTTAATCGACATCCATGCCTTTGGCGCCCGGGGAACAGTGGGTTAACTGCCTTGCTCAGGGGCAGACAGACAGATTTTTACATGGTCAGCTTGGGGATTCGATCCAGCAACCTTTCGGTTACTGGCCCAAAGCTCCTACCCGCCAGGCTACCTGCCGCCTCATTAACATCCCCTCTTCTCATAACGTTCCCATCTCCAGGCTAGTTTCACCTTCTCTTTGTGAATGGATGGATGGATGGATGAATTGATGAATTGATGAATGGCAATGAATCAATGAATGGATGGATGAATGAATTAATACATTTCCCTTCAGGAAAGATCTCAATTTTCATTTGTTTATTTAGCACAGACATAGTTGAAATAGGCACAGCCAGAGAAACAGACTCACTATGATGTATGTTCTGAGGTGGAGCAGGCAGCTACACACGTCCAGCTGTCCACTGATTTCAGCCATTTACAACATTAAGAGTCTACACGATCAATTTGATGTTATTTTAACGGACAAATAAATTGCTTTTCTTTCAAAAACAAGGACATTTCTAAGTGATCCCAGCCAAATAACATACATGTACTTGGACAGCCCAATAACATACATGTACTTGGACAGGCCAATAACATACATGTACTTGGACAGGCCAATAACATACATGTACTTGGACAGGCCAATAACATACATGTACTTGGACAGCCCAATAACATACATGTACTTGGACAGGCCAATAACATACCCCAGAACAGTTTTTGCTCTGTACTTAAAGTGCTCTATCTTGAAAATTAGACTGCTGACACGCATCTTATTAACATTGGACTAACAAACAAAGTTCATAGTATAATATCATTTTTTGAACGAGGTAATCCCTTTAAGAATTTGAGGGAACTATCCCTTTAAGAATTTGAGGGAACTATCCCTTTAAGAATTTGAGGGAACTATCCCTTTAAGAATTTGAGGGAACTATCCCTTTAAGAATTTGAGGGAACTATCCCTTTAAGAATTTGAGGGAACTATCCCTTTAAGAATTTGAGGGAACTATCCCTTTAAGAATTTGAGGGAACTATCCCTTTAAGAATTTGAGGGAACTATCCCTTTAATTAAAACGTATTGTTGACGGACAAATACAATGACACAAATCATGAGCATTGTCCCCCGCAAGATATCAGACTGTTCCTTGTACTGCAGTGATTTCTGTGTCATACTCGATCAGTCTTGATGACGTGATACTCCAAAACCAAGAAATAAAGTGACATGCATGTGAAAACAGAAAGGTAAAATGCAAACTGGAAATAGAATGTGAAATACACTAATATTTTTTTTTTCTGAGTTTATGCTGGCATTTCTATAATAGGGAAAGGATAGGTAGAGTGTCACAAAAGGATCCCATGGGGGCATAAGATCTATGACAAAATAGTTGGTAGGGAATCCTTGTCGGTAAAACATTTCTATAATAGAACAACGATCAGAGTACTATTTCTATAATAGAAACGCTATCCTACCCTCATCCCAGGTGGTGAGGGTAGGCAACAACATCTCCACCCCGATGATCCTCAACACTGGGGCCCCACAAGGGTGCGTTCTGAGCCCTCCCCTGTACTCCCTGTTCACCCACGACTGCGTGGCCACGCACGCCTCCAACTCAATCATCAAGTTTGCGGACGACACAACAGTGGTAGGCTTGATTACCAACAACGACGAGACGGCCTACAGGGAGGAGGTGAGGGCCCTCGGAGTGTGGTGTCAGGAAAATAACCTCACACTCAACGTCAACAAAACTAAGGAGATGATTGTGGACTTCAGGAAACAGCAGAGGGAACACCCCCCTATCCACATCGATGGAACAGTAGTGGAGAGGGTAGTAAGTTTTAAGTTCCTCGGCATACACATCACAGACAAACTGAATTGGTCCACCCACACAGACAGCATCGTAAAGAAGGCGCAGCAGCGCCTCTTCAACCTCAGGAGGCTGAAGAAATTCGCCTTGTCACCAAAAGCACTCACAAACTTCTACAGATGCACAATCGAGAGCATCCTGGCGGGCTGTATCACCGCCTGGTACGGCAACTGCTCCGCCCACAACCGTAAGGCTCTCCAGAGGGTAGTGAGGTCTGCACAACGCATCACCGGGGGCAAACTACCTGCCCTCCAGGACACCTACACCACCCGATGTCACAGGAAGGCCATAAAGATCATCAAGGACAACAACCACCCGAGCCACTGCCTGTTCACCCCGCTATCATCCAGAAGGCGAGGTCAGTACAGGTGCATCAAAGCTGGGACCGAGAGACTGAAAACAGCTTCTATCTCAAGGCCATCAGGCTGTTAAACAGCCACCACTAACATTGAGTGGCTGCTGCCAACACACTGACTCAACTCCAGCCACTTTAATAATGGGAATTGATGGGAAATTATGTAAAATATATCACTAGCCACTTTAAACAATGCTACCTAATATAATGTTTACATACCCTACATTATTAATCTCATATGTATACGTATATACTGTACTCTATATCATATATTGCATCCTTATGTAATACATGTATCACTAGCCACTTTAACTATGCCACTTTGTTTACATACTCATCTCATATGTATATACTGTACTCGATACCATCTACTGTATCTTGCCTATGCCGCTCTGTACCATCACTCATTCATATATCTTTATGTACATATTCTTTATCCCCTTACACTTGTGTCTATAAGGTAGTAGTTTTGGAATTGTTAGATAGATTACTTGTTGGTTATTACTGCATTGTCGGAACTAGAAGCACAAGCATTTCACTACACTCGCATTAACATCTGCTAACCATGTGTATGTGACAAATAAAATTGGATTTGATTTGATTTGATTTGGTCCAGTGTGGCTCAGTCAGCACAACGCTTGCAACGCCAGAATTGTAGGTTTGATTCCCGCCGGGACCACCAATATGAAAATGTAGGCACGCATGACTGTGAGTCGCTTGGATAAAAGACTCTGCGAAATTATTATTATTATCATCATCATCATGTGTCTGTCATTGTCATCCATAGAGATGGATAGAGATCTCTAGATGGATATAACACGTTTTGGCATGGACATTGCCATTGTGAGCTTCCACCATTTTAAAGTAGTAAACTAAGTGGGGATTCCTATGGATTGGGAGTGATCAGCCAATACATCAGAGCATTGCGTTCTTCTTCAAATTGGGTTGCCTATGGTTGCAAATAGCTTTAGGGTATATAGCCGCCATCTAGTGGCCACAATACATGAATACCACAAGATTTGGTTCAGGACTCCAGCACTGCAGGTGGTGGTAAATCACCAATATTAGCTTCATGTTTTTTCACATACAAAATAAGAAAATACTTGACTACTACTTTAAAATGGAGATAGCCTCAATGGTGCTGCCTGTGCTGTCACAGACAACCTAATGGCACAGACACAAAGATGAGATTTCTGTTCATCTTTATGTTCTCACCTTGTTGCCATGGCTCACACAGCACTGGGCCTCCTCACAGCTTCTCTCATTCGGACACATAGGTGAGGATCTCCTCCACCACATGGGCGTGACAGTGTCCTCTCCAGCCTATCACACACACACACAAACGTGGTGTATTATATGTCAATGTTACACTGGTATGACGGCAGGGTAGCCGGGGCGGCAGGGTAGCCTAGTGGTTAGAGCGTTGGACTAGTAACCGGAAGGTTGTGAGATCAAACCCCCCAGCTGACAAGGTACAAATCTGTCGTTCTGCCCCTGAACAGGCAGTTAACCCACTGTTCCCAGGCCGTCATTGAAAATAAGAATGTGTTCTTAACTGCCTGGTTAAATAAAGGTACAAAATAAATAAATAAATAAATGACACAGAAAAGCAGTGTTCTACCTAATATCTCCTGGTGAGGTCACTTCCCTCCTCTATCAGGGCTCTTATCATCTGCAGTCCTCCATGGTGAGCCAGCAACATGCATCGCTGTCTCCTCAATCTGAGAGAAAGAGAGAGAAAGAGAGAGAGAAGAGAGAGAAAGAGAGGCAGAAACACAGACAGAGAAGCTGAAAGTTAATGTGGAACACAATCAAACAGCCTTGCTTTCAAATTCTGATATGCCCACTCATCTTTGGCCACAGTGAAGGGAGAGCTCTAACCTCGTGCTCTGCGTTGACATCAGCCCCGCTCTTCGGCAGCATCTCAGCCACCTTTCCCCCTCCTTCCCCCTGGCAGCGATGTGCAGCGGGGTCTCCTGGGCCTACATTAACTGCTGTGTTACAAAAGGTATGTTACTTACCATCATGTCAAATATACCACTATACCATCATGTCTCACCTTGCCTCCATATGACACAACACCTTGCCTCCATATACACAACAATTATAGGTGGGGATACATTCAATTAAAAGTAAGGATCATATGCACACATCTAAGGAGTATACTCATTATGTTTTTCAGTACAATACAGTGGATTTTAAAGTGGTGATATTTGCCATGTCTTCAATCTAAACCTACTAGAAAGTGTGTGTCCTCAGGCCAGGAGGGAAGCTAAAGTCATTCCTCTACCAAGAATAGTAAAACACCCTTTACTGGCTCAAAAAGCCGACCAATCAGCCTGTTACCAACCCTTAGACTTTTGGTAAAAATGGTGATTGACCAGATACAATGCTATTTTACAGTAAACAAACAGACTCTCAGCCCGCTTATAAGGAAGAACATTCAACATGCATTTACACAAATACAGTAAGTGATGATTTGCTTAGAGAAATTGATGATAAAAAGATAGTGGAGGCTATTTTGTTAGACTTCAGTGCTGCTTTGGACATTATCTATCATAGTCTGTTGCTGGAAAATCGTGTGTGTTATGGCTTTACACCCCCTGCTACATTGTGGATAAAGACTTACCTGTCTAACAGAACACAGAGGGGGTTCTTTAATGGAAGCCTCTCCAACATAAGCAGCTGTCTAGGCCCCTTACTTTTAAAAATCTTTACTAATGACATGACATTGTGTCTATGTATGCAGATGACTGAACACTATACACGTCAGCTACTGCAGCGAGTGAAATTAATTTAACACTTAAAGAGCTGCAGTCAGTTTCAGATCGGGTGGCAAGAAATAAGTTAGTCCTAAATATAACAATTTAAAAAATAAAACCATTGTATTTGGGACAAATCATACACTAAACCCTAAACCTCAATTAAATCTTGAAATTAATAATATGGAAATTGAGCAAGTTGAGGTGACTAAACTTCTAGGAGTAACCCTGGATTGTAAAACTGTCATGGTAAAAACATGTTGATGCAACAGTACCTAAAATGGGGAGGTCTGTCCATAATAAAGCGCTACTCTGCCTAACACTATCAACAAGGCAGGTCCTACAGGCCATAGTTTCTGCCTTCATAACAACACTATCAACAAGGCAGGTCCTACAGGCCCTAGTTTCTACCTTCTTAACAACACTATCAACAAGACAGGTCCTACATGCCCTAGTTTCTACCTTCTTAACAACACTATCAACAAGACAGGTCCTACAGGCCCTAGTTTCTACCTTCTTAACAACACTATCAACAAGACAGGTCCTACAGGCCCTAGTTTCTACCTTCTTAACAACACTATCAACAAGACAGGTCCTACAGGCCCTAGTTTCTACCTTCTTAACAACACTATCAACAAGACAGGCCCTACAGACCCTAGTTTCTACCTTCTTAATAACACTATCAACAAGACAGGTCCTACAGGCCCTAGTTTCTACCTTCTTAACAAGACAGGTCCTACAGGCCCTAGTTTCTACCTTCTTAACAACACTATCAACAAGACAGGTTCTACAGGCCCTAGTTTTGTCGCACCTGGACTACTGTCCAGTCGTGTGGTCAGGTGCCACAGAGGGACTTAGGAAAATTACAATTGGCTCAGAACAGGGCAGCATATATGGCCCTTAAATGTACACGGAGAGCTAATATATGCATGTCGATCTCTCATTGTGCAAATTAGAGGAGAAATTGACTTCATCACTACATGTTTTTGTAAAAATATTGACATGCTGTCTGTTGAAACTACTAGCACACTGCTCGGACATCCATGCATGCCCCACAAGACACCTGTCATGTCTCGTCCCGTTCTCCCGCTCGACCTCACCTGTTTACTAACCACCGGTCCTGGCAACCATCATTACGCACACCTGCACCACATCATCAGTTACACCTGGACTGTATTACTACCTTGATTACTTACCATTTATCTAGCGCTCTGTTCTGTCAGTCATCGGGTAGTATTGTTTATGTTTTCTTGTCAGACGCTTCTCTTGTTTTGTATTCGTTCCATGTTCATTATCATTAAACTCACACTGCACTTGTATTCTGACTCCCTGCATCTACGATACAGAAGTCCAGAACAGACTATGGGAGGAGCACAGTACTACATAGAGCCATGGCTACATGGAACTCTATTCCACATCAGGTAACTGATGCAAGTAGTAGAATCAGATTGAAAAACTGATAACAATACACCTTATGGAACAGCGGGGACACGTGCATACTCATGATGACACATGCACGCTACACACATGTACACATGGATTTTGTATTGTAGATATGTGATAGTAGAGTAGTGGCCTGTGGGCACACACTTAATGTGTTGTGAATAGTGCTATGAAATGTAATATTTGTAATTGTATATAACTGCCTTAATGTTGCTGGACCCCAGGAAAAGTAGCTGCTGCTTTTTTGGGGGTATCTGTACTTAACTAATTATATTTTTAGCAACATTTACTTCACTACATTCCTAAAGAAAATAATGTACTTTTTACTCCATACATTTTCCCTGACACCCAAAAGTACTCGTTACATTTTGACAGGAAAAGGGTCCAATTCACACACTTATCAAGAGAACATCCCTGGTCATCCCTACTATCTCTGATCTGGCAGACTCATTAAACACAAATGCTTTGTTTGTAAATTATGTCTGAGTGTTGGAGTGTGCCCCTAACTATCCGTCAATAAAAAATAAAAGTAAAATTGTGCTGTCCGGCTTGCTTAATATAAGGAACTTTTAAAATGATTTATACTTTTACATTTACTTTTGATACGTAAGTACATTTTAGCAATTCCATTTACTTTTGATACTTAAATATATGTAAAACCAAATACTTTTAGACTTTTACTCGAGCAGTATTTTACTGGGTGACTTGTACTTGAGTCATTTTCTATTAAGGTATCTTTACTTTTACTCAAGTATGACAATTGAGTACTTTTTCCACCACTGCTAATGACTCCAACAGCTTCTGTTGCCAGACACCATCACAGTAACTATATTCTTCTGTACCATACAAACCAGCCACAGATTTAAGGTACAGTATAACAACCACCGTGGGACTCTGTATTATCCTAATCATGACTCCTTGTGAGATCATTGTCCTATAAATGCACATATGGCTTGAAAAAGTGTAGTGGTGGTAGCCTACCTTAATTCTGACTCAACCTGGTCTCAGGGCATTTCGTATTATTCTGTACGTAAACTACTTTTGTTATGATATGTTACGTATGGTATGTATTCATTTGTGGATGTCGATCACTCAATTTTCGAAACGTATGATGTGTTCTGTCTAGGTGGCTAACGTTATCTAGGCTAGGGTTTAGGGTTCGGGGAAGAGTTCGCTAACATGTTAAGTAGTTGCAAAGTAGCTAAAAAGTAGTAAGTAGTTAAAGTTGATAATTAGCTAAAATGCTAAAGTTGTTTGTGATGAGATTCAAATGTACAACCTGGCCTACCTTAGTTATGGCTAGGTGTAGTAGTGGTAGTGCTAGCCTAAGTTCTGGCTAGGTGTAGTGGTGGTGGTAGCCTACCTTAGTTCTGGCTAGGTGTAGTTGTAGCCTACCTTAGTTTGTGATTGGTGTAGTGGGGTTGTCTACCCCTTAGTTCTGGCTAGGTGTAGTGGTGATGGTGGTAGCCTACCTTAGTCATGGCTAGGTGTAGTGGTGGTGGTGGTAGCCTACCTTAGTTCTGGCTAGGTGTGGTAGTAGTGGTGGTGCTAGCCTAAGTTCTGGCTAGGTGTGGTGGTGGTGGTGGTTGTCTACCTTAGTTCTGGCTAGGTGTAGTGGTGCTGGTAGCCTACCTTAGTTATGGCTAGGTGTAGTAGCGGTGGTGCTAGCCTAAATTCTGGCTAGGTGTAGTGGTGGTGGTAGCCTACCTTAGTTCTGGCTTGGTGTAGTGGTGGTGATGGTAGCCTACCTTAGTTATTGCTAGGTGTAGTAGTGGTGGTGCTAGCCTTAGTTCTGGCTAGGTTTAGTAGTAGCGGTGGTGCTGGCCTAAGTCATGGCTAGGTGTGGTGGTAGCCTACCTTAGTTATAGCTAGGTGTAGTGGTGGTGGTGGTAGCCTAAGTTCTACCTTGGTGTAGTGGTGGTGGTGGTAGCCTACCTTAGTTATGGCTAGGTGTAGTGGTGGTGGTGGTAGCCTAAGTTCTAGCTTGGTGTGGTGGTGGTGGTAGTCTACCTTAGTTCTGGCTAGGTGTAGTAGTGGTGGTGATAGCCTACCTTAGTTCTGGCTTGGTGTAGTGGTGGTGGTAGCCTACCTTAGTTCTGGCTTGGTGTAGTGGTGGTGGTAGCCTACCTTAGTTCTGGCTTGGTGTAGTGGTGGTGGTAGCCTACCTTAGTTCTGGCTTGGTGTAGTGGTGGTGGTAGCCTACCTTAGTTCTGGCTTGGTGTAGTGGTGGTGGTAGCCTACCTTAGTTCTGGCTTGGTGCAGTGGTGGTTGTCTACCTTAGTTCTGGCTAGGTGTGGCAGTAGTGGTGGTAGTATACCTTAGTTCTGGCTAGGTGTGGTAGTAGTGTTGGTGCTAGCCTACCTTAGTTCTGGCTAGGTGTGGTAGTAGTGGTGGTAGTATACTTTAGTTCTGGCTTGGTGTGGTAGTAGTGGTGGTAGTATACCTTAGTTCTGGCTAGGTGTAGCAGGGTTGTGGTGGTAGCCTACCTTAGTTCTGGCCAGCACGTTGGACTTGAACTTCTCTGTGAGGACCTCCACCACGTTGGTGTGCCCTCGCTCTGCAGTGATGTGCAGAGGGGACTTAGAGGTCAGATAATGGGAAAGTGCCAGCTGGCACAAGCAATTAAAACTCACAGGTGGAATACAATACATTGAACCGGTTTCCCAGACAAAATGTATTACGCCTGATCTTGGACTACGAACCCCTTTCAATGAAGAATCTCCATTGAGCATGCATTTAGGACTAGGCTTACTCAGCGTCCAAGAACCCTTAAAACATGGCTGAAACAGGGATTCAGAAAAGTTTTTGTATAATACAGCTACAGTTGTACTTTGTTTTACAATGGGCTACCTTACTTCCTCTCCAACCTTGTCAGTGACATTAGGGTTGGCCTTGCTCTGGTCGAACCGTTTCAGCAGCAGCACATCTCCCTCCAAGGCAGCTATGTTGAGTGGAGTCTGCCCTTCCTCGTGTCAGACACAAACCAACAGATAAAAAACTCTACGATAACCAATTACAACCAATATATTACATCATTCTAGATGTTTTTGTAGTCTGTACTGGTGTCGTGTTTTGACAGTTTTACGAGAACAGAATTCAGTGCAGAACAGAATGCTATGGTCAAGGCAGAATCAGATCAAGTTTGATTACTCACGCCTGTGATAGTCTTGTCTTCCTGTTTGCAAGGGGAAAATAATACTCTGCCTACTCACATTCTGGATGTCTACGTTGGCCTCGTTCTCAATAAGGCCTTTGACCGGGTCCTTCCTTCGGCAGCAGACATGGAGAGCGACATCTCCACTCCCAGGAAGCACAGCCCCACTTTGTTGTATAGTGTCTATTTAGAAGCCTAGTCCCAGATTTCGTTGTGCTGTATTGCCAACTTCTATGGTCATTGTCATGCCAAAGAATATATGAGTTGCCAATAAAGCACAAAGACATGTTACCAGGCTATTTATACAGTATTTTTAGATCTGATTTTGCAGTGGACAACACAACAATATATACTCCTCCAAAGCAAAGAGAGATGGACAGCCAGATCTACTCTTTCCCTCCCTTCTAGGCCAGCATGTTGCTGCCATATGTAAATGCGTTAAAAAATATACATTTGAATAGAGAACATAATTATATTACAATCATTGTGCGTCGTGTCATAACCACGTTAATATAAAGGCCTGTAAATCCCTGGAGGTGGAGCCCACAACACAACCCTTAGACATATGGCCCAGGAAATCACCCCACCGAGATTTGATTTTTAAAAAACTGAAAAACACTAAAAAGATATTAAAAACCTTAAAAATACAAATGGTTTGGGGAGATAGACAGATGTTCCTTTAAAATGGGGCAGTTTTTCTGTAAGGGATCAGATGACCTTATGTGACATAATGTTATACACTACATACTAGACTGGTGTTATGTGACATGTTATACACACTAGACTGGTGTTATGTGACATGTTATACATACTAGACTGGTGTTATGTGACATAATGTTATACAGTACATACTAGACTGGTGTTATGTGACATAATGTTATACAGTACATACTAGACTGGTGTTATGTGACATGTTATACACACTAGACTGGTGTTATGTGACATAATGTTATACACTACATACTAGACTGGTGTTATGTGACATAATGTTCTACACACTAGACTGGTGTTATGTGACATCTTATACATACTAACTGGTGTTATGTGACATGTTATACACACTAGACTGGTGTTATGTGACATGTTATACACACTAGACTGGTGTTATGTGACATAATGTTATACACTACATACTAGACTGGTGTTATGTGACATAATGTTATACACTACATACTAGACTGGTGTTATGTGACATCTTATACACACTAGACTGGTGTTATGTGACATCTTATACATACTAACTGGTGTCATGTAACATAATGTTATACACACTAGACTGGTGTTATGTGACATGTTATACACTACATACTAGACTGGTGTTATGTGACATGTTATACATACTAGACTGGTGTTATGTGACATGTTATACACACTAGACTGGTGTTATGTGACATGTTATACACTACATACTAGACTGGTGTTATGTGACATCTTATACATACTAGACTGGTGTTATGTAACATAATGTTATACACACTAGACTGGTGTTATGTGACATGTTATACACTACATACTAGACTGGTGTTATGTGACATGTTATACACTACATACTAGACTGGTGTTATGTGACATTTTATACATACTAGACTGGTGTTATGTGACATCTTATACATACTAGACTGGTGTTATGTACCATAATGTTATACACATTAGACTGGTGTTATGTGACATCTTATACATACTAACTGGTGTTATGTGACATGTTATACACACTAGACTGGTGTTATGTGACATGTTATACATACTAGACTGGTGTTATGTGACAATGTTATACACTACATACTAGACTGGTGTTATGCGACATAATGTTATACATACTAGACTGGTGTTATGTGACATAATGTTATACAGTACACACTAGACTGGTGTTATGTGACATGTTATACACACTAGACTGGTGTTATGTGACATGTTATACACACTAGACTGGTGTTATGTGACATGTTATACACACTAGACTGGTGTTATGTGACATGTTATACACACTAGACTGGTGTTATGTGACATGTTATACACACTAGACTGGTGTTATGTGACATGTTATACACACTAGACTGGTGTTATCTGACATGTTATACACACTAGACTGGTGTTATCTGACATGTTATACACACTAGACTGGTGTTATGTGACATAGTACTATAGTTGATTGGGTGTACCCACCATACACCTATAAGTTGAGCAGAAGAGCCGTAAGTGGTCTCTGTTTTTTTGTGTAGTATGTCATGAAATTGTCTACTACATTATCCATTTCGTATGATATGTTACGTCCTATGTTTTTATTTTTTGGGAAATGTACAATTTGTATGATATGTTATGAATCCAATTCATACTATATGTTACTAATGTTGTGCTTAAGTTCCTGGAGTGCATCTTTGATATCAAATTAATTGTCAACCATTTTTGATTTACGTAACTGTCCATTAATTAACTAGTAACTACACAGATTTCCTATCCAGAGCTACTAAGTTATTTTAAAACCCTAACTCATACTTTATTATGTATCAATAACATATTATTATTATTAATAATGCTACAGAATAGCTGTTATTCATAAATCAAACATTTGCTGGGCCCATGCAACCCCAGACACCTTTGTTGGCTCTTCCTGTTTTCTGAGCCCTAAGCTGAGGCTCGGCTAGAGTTCTAAGGAGCTCCTTAACGATTCCAACATGCCTGGCTTCGACAGCTAGGAGCAGTGGAATGCAGCCATCCTGGACACAGATACAAAGAGATGGAAACAATGACTGTGATCTGCAACCTAGCGCAGCCAAGAGCCAGAGAATCTCTTCAGGGTAAAGATAATATACTGTGAAAGTCAGTGTGTCTGTCCCAAATGGCACCATAGGGCTCTCGTCAAAAGTAGTGCACTTTATAGGGAATAGGGTGCCATTTGTTATTACTGCTCATCTATGAACATTTGAACATCTTGGCCATGTTCTGTTATAATCTCCACCCGGCACAACCAGAAGAGGACTGGCCACCCCTCATAGCCTGGTTCCTCTCTAGGTTTCTTCCTAGGTTCTGGCCTTTCTAGGGAGTTTTTCCTAGCCACCATGCTTCCACACCTGCATTGCTTGCTGTTTGGGGTTTTAGGCTGGGTTTCTGTACAGCACTTTGTGACATCAGCCGATGTAAGAAGGGCTTTATAAATACATTAAATACAGCAGGAGAAGGAGATTAGATTTTTCTGTGCACCAGCCAGTGGAGGCTGCTGAGGGGAGGACAACTCATAATAATGGCTGGAACAGAACATATGTGATGGCATCAAACACATGGAAAGTATTCAATACCATTCCAGTAATTCCGCTCCAGCCATTTTACCACGAACCCATCATCCCCAACCTCCTGTGACATCAGCTAGTGAGACTTCAATTTGTAACGGTCGTCGTATGAAGGAGAAGAGGACCAAGGTGCAGCGTGGTATATGTCCACATTTATTAGAATGAACACGGAAATAACAAAAATAACAAAGAGAAACGACAGAGAACAGTTCTGGCTGGTGCAGACACACAAAAGAAAACAGTTCTGGCTGGTGCAGACACACAACAGAAAACAGTTCTGGCTGGTGCAGACACAACAGAAAACAGTTCTGGCTGGTGCAGACACACAACAGAAAACAGTTCTGGCTGGTGCAGACACACAACAGAAAACAGTTCTGGCTGGTGCAGACACACAACAGAAAACAGTCCTGGCTGGTGCAGACACACAACAGAAAACAGTTCTGGCTGGTGCAGACACACAACAGAAAACAGTTCTGGCTGGTGCAGACACACAACAGAAAACAGTTCTGGCTGGTGCAGACACACAACAGAAAACAGTTCTGGCTGGTGCAGACACACAACAGAAAACAGTCCTGGCTGGTGCAGACACAAAACAGAAAACAGTTCTGGCTGGTGCAGACACACAACAGAAAACAGTCCTGGCTGGTGCAGACACACAACAGAAAACAGTTCTGGCTGGTGCAGACACAAAACAGAAAACAGAAAATAATCACCCACCAAACACAATAGAAAACAGGCTACCTACATATGGTTGTCAATCAGGGACAATGATTGACAGCTGCCTCTGATTGAGAACCATACCAGGCCAAACACAGAAATAGCAAATCATAGAAAAACTAACATAGACAACCCACCCAACTCACGCCCTGACCATACTAAAACAAAGACATAACAAAAATAACTAAGGTCAGAACGTGAAGGGAGGGAAAACTGGTGTTTTTTTAATTAGCCAGTGTACAAATTAGCTGTTGATGTTGCTGTTGCTTTTCATAATGAGACGCTGAGCGATGTTTATTCCCTCTTGTAAAGTGTATTGAGACTCTGTGACGATGTACTTTTGAATTCGCTTGACTTATTCACATGGCCTAGGCTGGTCTGGCGTTCGAAGCTTCTGCCTCCGGAAAATATCACTGCAGCATGGGTTGGAATCCGGCCCACTGCTATTTCAGCACACTCTCTCCTCCATCTTTCCTCTACCTTTGACTACACTACATGACCACACTACATGACCAAAAAAGTATGTGGACACCTGCTCCTCAAACATCTAATTCCAAAGTCATGGGCATTAATATGGAATTGGACCCTCCTTTTGCTGCTATAACAGCCTCCACTCTTCTGGGAAGGCTTTCCACTAGATGTTGGAACATTGCTGCAGGGATGGGGTTGAGGTCAGGGCTCTGCAGGCCAGTGAAGTTCTTCCACACTGATCTCGACAAGCCATTTCTGTATGATCCTCGCTTTGTGCACAGGGGCAATGTCATGCTGAAACAGGAAAGGGCCTTCCCCAAACTCTTGCCACAATGTTGGAAGCACAGAATCATCTAGAATGTAATTGTATGCAGTAGTGTTAAGATTTCCCTTCACTAGACCTAAGGGCCCTAGCTCAAACCATGAAAAACAGCCCCAGACCATTATTCTCCTCCACCAAACGAAATAAATTTGATTGATTGATTGATGGTTACATAGCCTGTGCATTGCATATACAGCACAGTCTGTTATTCCAGTCATTCAAGACCACACAGCAATACATTTGATTAACAAATGAGATGAAGTGAGAAGTGATGGATGAGAGGGAGAAGAAGAGTGCGTCCCGCTGCGGTATCATGTGGCAGATACCCTACCTTGCTTGGTACGAGCCTCTTTGCTGGATAATTTAAGCAGTGTGTGGATGGTACCGAAGGATGCGGTGGCTCGGGAGGCAGCAATGTGGAGATTCATCTGGTACTTGGGCTATTATACCGAAGTCAAAAGGACCGAACGGGGGATACGGTTAGGTCAGGAATGGGTTTTGTGATGTAGCCAATAAGTCCATGTCCGATATACGTCTGACTAAAACATTTGTCCACTTGATTCGTTATTTATTTATCTAAAACTCAACATCTTGACATTGACATTTTAGTCATTTAGCAGATGCTCTTATCCAGAGCGACTTAGTTAGTGCATTCATCTTAAGATAGCAAGATGGGACAACCACATATCACAGGCATAGAAACGACATTTATTTTCTCAATAATGTATAGTATCTTATTTCCACATTAGTGCACTATATAGGGAATAGGGTGCCATTTTGTACGTAACCAAAATGTCTAGATGGGTAAATAAATGATGTGTCAAATTTCAAAATATTGGACAATCAACTTTTTGGGGCCACATTGCCAAAGATATTATGCCAAGATACGTATTTCTAAAAGGGAAAAATGAACGAAAGTAAGTTGCATAAAAGCCATCCTGCAGTCCTAAAGGAAATATGATATATGTTTTGGCCCAGCGTTGCTGCGCTGAGCACTAGGCCTACATGCAAAATGAGAATGATAGTATTTACTGCATTCCAATAGCAGAATATATCTACCAAAGATAAATAATTTATGTGGATACACTGAAAACAAATAAATTGCTACAGGCTTAAATCCAAACTCCTGGGGGATTTTATGCATGGAGAGGAGCAATTACACACCATTAGGTTCTTCCATATGTCATAAGTCAGCAAGGGTTTGCATGGATTGTAGGTTTGAGCTGAAGTGGAAACATTAGGGTAGAACAGCAACAATAGCCCACAATTATAAACTATAACACATCCAATGAAAATATGTAATTAACTGATCCTGGGAGAAAATGTATCAGAAAAGACAACACTTGGGCTCAAACTAAATAGAAACATGACCGGGATCTTACAATGGAGACTATGATACATACACTATAGCTCAATAATGATTCAGAATTCACTATTGTTTCATATGGAAAGCTACAGCTAATTATTTCTTGCTTGATCAACCATCTGAGCAGCAAAGGTCTGTAAAAGGCCCTTTTGATCATATCTTATGCCTGGTAAGAGTCATGGCTACTGCCATTGGAAGCCTGGTATAGCACATGAGTAACCCTTAAGTCTGGCCTCAGGCTAAACACAATGTGTGGCCAACAATTAAAAGCCTTATTCTGTATGAAGAGGACACAATAAAACACCTGTAGATGTTGATTGACTAGGTTAGTTGACCTTTTTACTACTTTACACACTTATCTGGGGATTCCATCCCTGTAAACTTAATTTGCCTGATGACGTGCTAGTGAAGAAAGAGTGTCTCATTTCATACAAGCGTATTTGTTTCCACATTTGCTCTCCTCCCTTCCTCTTCTTCTTGATCACCTTTCACCTTTTTGTACAGGAGGTGAAGTGAGGATGGAGGAGAGGACCCAAAGAGTTGAGCCAAACCAATTCATAATCTCCCAAGGAGATGTGCTTTACAGGTAGGATACTTTTTTCTGGGGTTCCTATAGCCTACAGTGCTACCAATGAAAAAGTTAATTGAGAACCCAAGGGTAAATGGCTGTAAAACGCACAAAACCCCATTCTGCCTTGTTTGAAAAAGTTAATATAATGGTTTTTTTTTAAGTTACATGGCAAGACAAAATAAACATTACACTAATTCAAAATAGTAAAGGGAGTCATATAAAGCAGTAGTATTGTATGTGGAAGCCTTGAGCAGGGCAGACTACTTTCCTAAACAAGCTTTCAAATTTTACCCAATGTAGGAACAATTCCCACTGTCAATAGGCCTAGAGCATTTTCAGATATTCAACTGAGTTTGTGCTCAATCTACTTCAATGCTCAAGATTTCATAGATTTGAACTGCCTGGAACACAACAGCTGTACACATGACAATGCCTTTTATAGTGAATGTGGGGAGAAGAAGACCTAGTGAAATGATTAGTCTGTCTAGTTATCACCACTTTATGGCAGTGTGTTATCCATTTAATAAGGGAGGTTTCAGTGATTATATCACACATTTTGGAGGTTCCTAGTACTGTCCCTGTTCCACGACAAGAATAACATTTGTAAAAAATGTATCCAAAGGTTTAGCATCGGATATATGTCATATGTTTGTTCCCTCAATCTCATCATTTTGTGTTTCTTCCTCATTCTCATCATCGTGCTGTGTTTCTTCCTCATTCTCATCATTTTGTTTTTCTTCCGTCATTCTCATCATGGTGTTGTTTTGATTCTGGATTGAGGGTAAAGTCGCTGTGCCCAGCTGTGTGATAAAAAACAAGATGCCGAGACGCGTCACCAGAGTGTGCAAAACTGTCATCAAGGCAAAGGAATCTAAAAATCTCAAATATATTTTGATTGGTTTAACACTTTTTTTGGTTACTAAATTATTCTATATGTGTTATTTCATAGTTTTGATGTCTTCACTATTATTCTACAATGTAGAAAATAGTCAAATAAAGAAAAACCCTTGAATGAATAGGTGTGTCCAAACTTTTGACTGGTACTGTAAATAATTTATTTATTATTCGCGCGTGACTATAAACTCTGTAATTCCGAAAGTAGCATTCTGATTGTATAATTTGTGCTTCAAGTTTACCAGTCTTTGTAGAAGGTAGAAAAAGATGCATATCCACCGCCACAATCCGCACCACTAGTTCAACTTTTCTAACCCTGCCCTTGTGCTCTTGTTACCTTGGATTCTGTCGATTTGCCAAAAAAACTCAATCTCCTCATCTTGTTTTGTGTTATTAGAACAATTTTAACCTTTATCTGGGATTGGAATAAATAATTCGTTTTATTTTATGTCTAATCAAAAACACAATAAGCTCGGAAGAGGTAATTCAGATGTTGCAAAAAAAGAGTTAAACGGTGCTACACTGTTGCAGTTATGTTTTTAGACAGTCCCATTGTGTTACAATGTTGCAGACCCCTCATGACAGACAGCCATGCCAGAGATATTACAGAAAGGAGGAGATAAAAATTATATTGTGCAATTGATGGAGGAATTTATAGACCCCTTTCCAGGACACGACACATTGACATAAGGTACAGATGCGCACGACTCTTGGCTGCAGAAATAACGCCGTCGCCATCTGCGCCCATTCAACATAGCCAAGATTTACGTTTTTATGAATTCTAAACAAAATATATATTTTTGGGTTCTCATATCCTTTACAATGATGTTTTGATTATTGCTTGAACAGTCACTAAGATTATATTTAGTTGTTATCTTTGTAAAATAACTATTTTGGATGCAGGAATTGTTGGCACAGAATGCTAAAGCCCATTGACATAGGCTGTAACAAAAGCTAGCCAAAGAACTATTGTACTGATTGAAAGGTTTTTGAAGTATAATGCAGCTGATTTGCCATGACACAAACATTATATTAAGCAGGACATTCATACAAGCCTGAAAGTACAAGTATAATCCAAAAGTAGTGTGAAATGCACTCATAAACAACATGTAAATAGAGGCTTTTTTTGCTGGCTTTCTAAGAATTCCCCCATATTCTGCCACCAATTTGCGAGCATCGCCCTCGTGTGGCAATCTTTGCAAACACAGAAAGGGGTGTATAAGGCCCCACCTAACTACGAGCTGGCTCTATGGAGTTTCCCATCTCCTCAAAAGTGTCTCTGGCCCCGCTAAAGCGTCGTGTTTCCATGGTAGCTGATACGAGTCAACAATGAAATCCGCTGTGATAAGGGGGCCGCCTGACATTTTATAGCAACTCAACAACACAAAAGGGGAAAAGGCGAGCAAGTGCATGGTTTATATTGCCGGTACAGACGGTGGTGCCGGACGGCAATTACTTTAGTAACATTTCTGAAGGTACTTTTCATAGAAGACGCGTATCTTTTGGGGCGTTTTGCGAGGCAGAAGGAAGCACCATTATTGTGTGCCACACGGAACTTGGAGTTGAAGCGTAAGCTAAATCAATTAGCTGATCTAAAGTAACGTTAGCAACAAGTAACAACACATGCACATGAAACGGCGTTATAAACGCACAGAAAATGTTTAAAAACACATTTCAAAGTGGATTCCTATCTATATTGTATAGCATTGGGAGCAAACCTCTTCAGATATGGGATAAAAAGGTAAGCAACGATTTACACAAGCTTACGCATGAATTTGCTTGCTAATTTGACAAGACTAACTTTATTGCAGGGCTTGGTATGGTGGTGAGCTCCAGAGAGCAAGAATCTAACTTTAGCCATATAACTAGCTAGATAACCAGTTTGCGCATGACAATGCAGTATACATCTAGAAGTTAACTAACGTTACTAAAGTTAGTAGCTAGCTGATTTGTTGTCCTCATAAACTGTCCAGTGTCTAGCTAGCATTAGGGCATGTCATGCTGTAAACTTTGTTTTAACTCAGATTCTAAGGCTTATCATGCCACTGTCATAATCAGGCCTTTAGTTAGCTAGCTAACGTCAGTTTATTACCTAGGTTAGATACCCATTAGTTAATCAGAGTTTGCCTAATCTTCCTGAGTTCACATTCAATAAAACACATTTCTTAAAAGTAATAGTACACGCTAGCTTACCCATTTCAAAATGTTGCTTGTGCAATAGGTCAGGAACGGCCACATAAAACGGATTACAGACAATGACATTCAGTCGCTGGTGCTTGAAGTGGAGGGAACAAATGTCAGGTAAGCTTGTTCTATGTTCACTAGCCTGTTTTCTCTTACTCGGACAACCACATCTAACCGTTTCTCTTCAAATTCAACAGCACAACTTACATCACGTGTCCGGCAGACCCAAAGAAGACACTTGGCATCAAACTACCTTTCTTGGTTATGATCATCAAGAACTTGAAGAAGTATTTCACCTTTGAAGTCCAGGTAGGTTATCATCCAAGTCAACAATCAGATCCATTGCATATGTATACAAAGAAAGCTGTAGAATATTGTAAAACCTGTCAAGCAATTCCTTATACAACAATGCCTGATTGCCACCATAAGGGCTGACCCGTACTGCACTGGCTCGTTTAAATTCTATTAATATTCTTCTTTACAGTGTGGTCCCAGCTACAATGGTGGATGCGTAACCAGGCCAGGCCAGTCCAGTACAGCTCGCTTCGGTTTGGCTCAGGGGTGTGAAAAGGGTACAAGTGATCAGTTTGACTGAGCTTAGCTCTCCCTTTCCAATCGCAGGTGTTGGATGACAAGAATGTGAGGAGGCGGTTCCGGGCCAGTAACTACCAGAGCACCACGCGGGTAAAACCCTTCATCTGTACCATGCCCATGAGGCTGGACGATGGCTGGAACCAGATCCAGTTCAACCTGTCTGACTTCACACGGCGGGCCTACGGCACCAACTACATCGAGACACTCCGTGTGCAGGTCAGTCAGAAAGGCTCATGGACCAGGATCATGGTCCAAGATACACTATACAGATCTCTTACCTAGCCTGGTCTGTTTGTGCTGCCTTGCCAACTCCTGTGGTCATTGGCATGCCAAGTTTGGTGACGATAGGGGTTGGCAAGACTGTACAGGACCACAGGCTAGGTAACACTGTCACCACCAATAAATCCACGATAATTGAGAATTTCAAGAAGCATTCCTCTACGGTTGGCCATGCTTTCCTCCTGGCTACCCCAACCCCTGCCAACAGCTCTGCACCCCCTGCAGCTACTTGCCCAAGCCTCCCAGCTTCTCTATCACCCAAATCCAGATAGCAGATGTTCTGAAAGAGCTGCAAAACCTGGACCCGTACAAATCAGCTGGATCCTCTTTCTAAAATTATACGCCACCATTGTTGCAACCCCTATTACCAGTCTGTTCAACCTCTCTTTCGTATCATCCAAGATCCCTAAAGATTGGAAAGCTGCCGCGGTCATCCCCCTCTTCAAAGGGGGTGTCACTCTAGACCCAAACTGTTATAGACCTATATCTATCCTGCCCTGACTATCTAAAGTCTTCAAAAGCCAAGTTAATAAACATATCACTGACCATTTCGAATCCCACCGTACCTTCTCCGCTGTGCAATCCGGTTACCGAGCTGGTCACGGGTGCACCTCAGCCACACTCAAGGTACTAAACAATATCATAACCGCCATCGATAAAAGACAGTACTGTGCAGCCATCTTCATCGACCTGGCCAAGGCTTTCGACCCTGTCAATCACCGTATCTTTATCGGCAGACTCAACAGCCTTAGTTTCTCAAATGACTGCCTCGCCTGGTTCACCAACTACTTCTCAGATAGAGTTCAGTGTGTCAAATCGGACAGCCTGTTGTCCGGACCTCTGGCAGTCTCTTTGGGGGTACCACAGGGTTCTATTTTTGGGCCGACTCTTTTCTCTGTATATATCAACAAAGTCGCTCTTGCTGCGAGTGATTCCCTGATCCACCTCTACGCAGACGACACCATTCTGTATACATCTGGCCTTTCTTTGGACAGTGTTAACTAACCTCCAAACGAGCTTCAATGCCATACAACACTCCTTCCATGGCCTCCAACTGCTCTTAAATGCTAGTAAAACCAAATGCATGCTTTTCAACCGTTCGCTGCCCGCCCGACTAGCATCACTCCTCTGGAAGGTTCTGACTTAGAATATGCGGACAACTACAAATACCTAGGTGTCTGGCTAGACTGTAAACTCTCCTTCCAGACTCATATTAAACATCTCCAATCCAAAATTAAATCTAAAATCGGCTTCCTATTTCGCAACAAAGCCTCCTTCACTCACTCCGCCAAACATAACCCTCGTAAAACTGACTGTCCTACCGATCCTCGACTTCGGCGATGTCATTTACAAAATAGCTTCCAATACTCTACTCAGCAAATTGGATAACAGTGCCATCTGTTTTGTCACCAAAGCCCCTTATACCACCCACCACTGCGACCTGTATGCTCTCGTCGGCTGGCCCTCGCTACATATTAGTCGCCAGACCCACTGGCTCCAGGTCATCTATAGATCTATGCTAGGTAAAGCTCCGCCTTATCTCAGCTCACTGGTCACGATAACAACACCCACCCAAGGCACGCGCTCCAGCAAGGTATATCTCACTGGTCGTCCCCAAAGCCAACACCTCGATTGGCCGCCTTTCCTTCTAGTTCTCTTCTGCCAATGACTGGAACAGATTGCAAAAATCGCTGAAGCTGGAGACTTATATTTCCCTCACTATCTTTAAACATCAGCTTACCGATGGATATTTACAGCAAATCTACCTACCTCATCCCCATATTGTTTTTATTTAATTTTCTGCTCTTTTGCACACCAGTATTTCTACTTGCACATGATCATCTGCTCATCTATCACTCCAGTGTTAATTTGCTAAACTGTAATCACTTCGCTACTATGGCCTATTTATTGCCTTACCACCTCACGCCATTTGCACACACTATATTGACTTTTTTCTCTATTGTGTTATTGACTGTACGCTTATTTATTCCATGTGTAACTCTGTTGTTTGTGTCGCACTGCTTTGCTTTATCTTGGCCAGGTCGCAGTTGTAAATGAGAACTTGTTCTCAACTAGCCTACCAGGTTAGTTGTTCTCAACTAGCCTACCAGGTTAAATAAAGGTGAAATACATTTTAAAAAATACATTTTTTGTTCCAGATCCATGCAAACTGCCGCATCCGGAGAGTGTACTTCTCTGACCGACTGTACTCAGAGGATGAGCTACCTGCTGAGTTCAAACTGTATTTACCCGTACAGAACAAAGCAAAGGTGAGCACAAATAATGTCAATTTCAAGATACATTTGACATTTTGTCATAATGTAGGCCTACAGCCAATGTTTCCTCAAATAAATTCTGGCACTGAGCTAATTTTAGGTCTGCTGAGCACCAACTTGAGCGAAAATTCTGTGTCACCTCTGGCGCGCGTTTACTGTGAACACTGAGGCCTGCTTAAGTTAGTTTGCTACTGTGGCTATTTGATTATGTTGGCCTACCAGAGTGGCCTATCATCAAAAGCAATGGAGAAAATGCATCCTATAACATTTTAACATGGAACTAACTATTGAAATACTGAATAATAGTTATATGATACAGCTTACAGTAGCAGTGTGATGCTTAATGGTTATCTTATTTATACAGCACTGCCCCTTCAAGACATAAAGCTTTTACCTGACTTGCTTTTAAAAGATGGCTAGAAATGTACACATGTTGTGCTTTTGTTGGAAGCCATCACTCCTCCATTGCCGACTAGATATCACTGGACTAATAACTAGGAAAAAATATCTTGCTTTGATCCCAAAACAAGCACATCTATTCACGACCGCTCGTGCCTGTCAATGCAATACTCCCTGCCTAAAACTAAATCTGACTGAGTCGTGCATAGTTCATTTTGTTTCCGTATGTTGCATTGAAAGGGGGCTAATATTATGTTGACTCGAACACAGAGTGAAACGTTGACAGTGAAGTTCAATCTCGTGCGTCTTCGAGGGCTGGTATTTCTGGACTGCATGGGGAGGGAACATTGACTATAGTCTGCACCCCAAATAGCACCAAATTCCCTTTATAGTGCACTACTTTTGAGCAGGGTCCATATGCATCTCAAAGAATGATCTGTTGAAGAAAAGTACAATATGGATTGCAGTTCTTGTAGCTAATTGACATGTTTGTCTTCTGTATTTTTATAGCAGTAGGGCAGCTGAATCGATTCTCCTCCATATCTGCAGATTGTCTGATGAATTTGTTGTAATGTTTGTTTCTTTCATATTTTGGAACCATGTGATTGTTTCCTAAATTCTTGTTTCTCTGCACAATAAACATTGTTTAGCATAAAAATCTGCAAATTCCAAAGTGGAACCCTCAATTATTGTGTAACAATGTACATAGTAAACTCATGGTTATTACATGATGTACAAGAAAGCAAATAGTCAGGTTACAGATCCACAGGCAGGGTTTTATTTCATAGAAAACAATCTACTCTCACCTACATATGCAATCCTATCTGACTTCACACTTGTATTCAAGGTTCTAGAAACATATCACCCAATAGATTGGGGGCTTAAAATAGATCTTTAGTTGAGTTACTACAGTATAAACATCACATTCTGAAAATACCTCTTACCTGCCCATCAAATACACACTAATCTTGAAATTGTAAATGAGCAACCTTCCTGAATGAAAAGTGTAAAGAGAATTAAAACCGAACTCAACCAATACTTATTTTCTACAATACATGACAATAGAAACTAAGCACTTTAGTTTCTCTGAAGTGAGAATACAGGCTGGATGTGGTTTGTGGCTCATGTAGAGATGTCAGGCACATGGGCATGAATGAGTAGGCCCTTTGCTGAAGAAAAAAAAGGCATGTATAGACGGTCCCACTGAACATGAAGGGTTGAGGGCTAACTAGACCACAGTTCCAGTATACTAGTGACAACACAAAGGATCACTGCAGTGCAGGTCTGGAATGGCGTAAAGGGATACATGCATACTGTGTGTTTGGTACAACACAATCAATATGGTTGTTACTGTTTGGATCACCAGCATCTTTTTAATAGGATGGCAATATTGGCATATAAAACATCAACTTATTTTACAATACATTGTACTTAAGATATATTCAAAGAGCATCAGAGCACTCATCTATTTAGTACATTTTTCAGGGGAGGGGGTAGATCAGTTATTGCAGATTGTGACTTTAGGTAAATATATTTTCCTCCTAACTACCACCCCTTCCCTAATTGGAGGAAACTAATGGACAACCATGTTTAGGCTTCTACACCGTTTGTTTTTAGTCCCCCCCCCATATTAACTGCACCGTTTCAAAGTTCTGAACCTTTTCTATTCTCAGTTTACAGATTGTAAATAAAATAAAAATTGCCAAGAGTGTTATTATTGATCAATATGACTGACTTCAAATCACCCAGCAGTGCTATTTGCTCAGTTAAATTGCAACATTTACCTGGGGGAGTTAACTCAGCCATTCCTGAACCCGTGACCAAAAACAAGCTACATATGGACAGTACCAAAACAAATGATAATGATTGTCTCTTCGCAGCACAATATGCAGAGCTGGGATGGTTGTATCCCCTATAACATTCTATTGGGTTGCAAGAATTTTGTATAATCATTTTAATTGAAAAACAAAGTTTTGAATCCAACGTTTTGTGTATCAGTTCATAAACATGTGCCATGGAATCGGTACAATAATCTCTTCCTAGCTATTTTGCAGTATATGGCACAGCTGTACATTTTTCTTGGTCCTTAAAATGAAACTGGTGTACTTTCTATTTACCACAATTGGTCTTTAACGCAGCGCCGACAGACAAGTTCCTTACTTTCTCCCCCTTCTACTTGCCCCTTCCATTTGTGGTAATGCTGCAATTAGTTGGTTGTAATGGAGTAGAACAGACATTTCCATATTTTTCTTAGCTGCATGTGCAACAACTCCACCAGTTCCATTTATATAATTTACAAAGATTATAGCAAAAAAACCAAAAAAAGTTTATTAGCAAACAGCATGCAATGTAGTGCAAACACAGTTTCACAAGTGTAATAACAGATTTGGCTTGACTTATGCACAATACAGGTGACTGGTTATTACTGCAGCCACATGAGTTCACACAACTTCAAATAAATTACTCAGGTCATTTAATCAAAGGCAAAAAAGACATGTCAAACGCATGAGAAAAAGCAGCACTTCGATAGTAAGGTTTATCTATAGGAATGTCTGCGTTGATCTTCATAATTGTAGACTAAGTAAGAAACAGAGAAAAGGCCTACAAAAATGTTCTCTAGTTTTGTCAGGGCAGTGTTTCACAGCAATGATAGGAAGGGAGCCAAGTCTCTGATGTATAAGTGCATTAGAGAAATTGTTTCTGGAGTTCAAACTATTTACTTAGTGTAAAATTCTTACTATTCAGTCAAGCTTCATATAATATTTCCCTTTCAAAGTAAACATTTGACATTCAATTTGTCCTTTAGTATTATATATTGCTCCTCTGCTTGCCACCAACCGTTCATGATTGTGACATGTAATGTATTACATAGTAGTCGTGGACGTACATCAGCACGGCGACGGGCTGGCCAATGATGAGCGAGATCCAGACCGCAGCGTTGCCATGGTTACCTCTCAGGAAGCGGCCAACAAACCAGGCGAGTGGGATCTGAAAAGGTCAGTTTTAGGGGGAAACAGTCCTTGAACTCTAAAGCCAGGTCCTTTAAAAACCTGTGTGTGTAATCATTAACAAAGGACCATGTCACCCAAATCCACTGTTTGATAATGAAAAGGTTGTCTGACCTGAGACATCATGCCCATAAACGCCCACAGTCTGAACATTTTCAGAGGAACGCTCACCAAGTACTGAAAGAGGGAGGAGGACTATTACACAGTGCAGCCTTTAACACTGAAATGTAAAATCAGGTAAGTCAAGTGTGAAACCATGAGTCAGTGTTCGATGACAGCCACCCACACCAACCTCGTGAAAGAAGGCGGAGACCAGGAAGACGGCCGTCTGGGCGACCCACTTATTCACTCCCCTCCTCATGATGGGCTTGTAAAAGTGGCTGTGGAGAACGGATGATGAAAATAAATTATTTGTTTGGAACTGTAGACAGTAACCAAGAGTGTACTTTACAGTAGATCTTAAAACCATCCGTTATAATGTCACAGAAGGTTACGGCACTTAGTGAACACACACACACTGCCATAAAGTCAGTGCTGTAGGTGGTGGTATTGCTCCAATCAATGTTATTTCTTCAACTCCTACTCACCGGAGGCACCACTTGTGCACAGGAATGTTCCAGTTAGACCAGAAGTAAGTGACCGTCTCAGAGTTCCTACAAAACAACATGTGACTGGCTCAGAGAGACAAAGTTGCAACTGTATATGACATGGAGGGAAAGGATGTGCAGGGTAGCTTTGCTCTAAGTAAAACTTTTTTTTTGACTAAGCTATTTTAGTATTACATCTATCACTACATGTAACCCCCACACATGCTACAATTCACATGGTATCACTGCACGAATAACACAAACTAAAAACGAATACAAAGCTAACTGGAAATCCACATCCACTTACCACCAGTCCCGGTAAAACTCCCTGTCTCCAAACTGCATCAGCTCAGCTACGAAGTTCATGGAAGAGTGGAAAAACCAATAGAAAAAGATGAGCCAGATTAAATGATTGGGAACCTGTTGGGGTAGAGGGGAGAGGAGAGGAAGCCTTGTGCCATTAGACAGTCTGGACATGAAGGATTATGTACATACAGTACTAGTCAGAAGTTTGGACACCTCATTCAAGGTTTTTTCTTTATTTTTACTATATTGTAGAATAATAGTAAAGACATCAAAGCTATGGAATTACGTAGAATTACGTAGTAACCAAATATTTTATTTGAGATTCTTCAGAGTAGCCACCCTTTTCCTGACAGCTTTGCACACTTGGCATTTAACTTCTTTTTTGGTTACTACATGATTTCAGATGTGTTATTTCATAGTTTTGATGTCTTCACTTTTATTCTACAATGTAGAACATAGTGAAAATAAAAACCCTTGAATGAGTAGGTGTGTCCAAACTTTTGAACGGTACTGTATGTATGTGTTGTATATGTATATATTTGATGAAATAACACATTGGTGCATCTTATTTCATCAAACAGTGTCCTTAAAGCATTAGTCAAACTCAGTACATATATACTGAACAAAAATATAACACACAACATGCAACATTTTCAAAGACTTTACTGAGTTACAGTTTATATAAGGAATTGAGTCAATTGAAATAAATGAATTCGGCCCTAATCTATGCATTTCACATGACTGGGCAGGGGTGCATAGGACCACCCACTTGGCAGCCAGACCCAGACAATCAGAATGAGTTTTCCCCCACAAAAGGGCTTTATTACTACAGACAGAAATACTCCTCAGAATTTATCTGGTGGACATTCCTCCAGTCAGCATGCCAATTGCACACTCCCTCAAAACTTGAGACATCTGTGGCATTATGTGACAAAACTGCACATGTTAAAGTGGCCTTATTGTTCCCAGCACAAGGTGCACCTGTGATCATGCTGTTTAATCAGCTTCTTGATATATATCAGATGGATATATCTTGGCAAAGGAGAAATGCTCACTAACAGGGATGTTAACAGATTTGTGCACAAAATTTGACAGAAATAAGCTTTTTGTGCGTATGGAACATTTCTGGGATGTTTTATTTCAGCTCATGAAACATGGGACCAACACTTTACATTTTGTGTTTATATTTTTGTTCGGGGGAGTTGATTTTATTAAGACAGTCTATTTATGGGGGGAATCTACTTTGTCAATTTAAGATATTTTTTTTTGGGGGGGGGGGACAGCCCTAATGGAGACATTGGTTTAGGTTATGTGGTCTGTATTTGTACTCACAGCCAGTTTCAACATGCGCTCCATCATTCTGGAAAAGTCCATATCCTGCCATAGAGGGTACATGAAACTAAGTCACCCCCCAAGTACAAAGGAATGGAGCAGTTGAATAGACAGGAGTCCAACAGACAACGGATGTTCATATTTACCTGGAATGGTTTCATGGAATTCTGAATCGTCGGCACTATCCACTGAAAAAGAATAACATCTAGATTAGTGCATCTTTGAGACATGGTTAACATAAAAGTGTATCTTGTGATTTGGGATAATAAAGTCACCCATTACTCAAAATAATTTTAATCTGGTTTGATGAGTGAAAATACACCAAATAGTAACAAAGGTAATGCCAGTATGGATAACACATCATGGACGTACCTGTTGTACCAATCCAATCAGTAACTGTATGAAGAAAAGCTGGAAAAGATTTTAGATCAGTTTTTAGACGACACAGCATCTTTAAAATGTATTAAAAGGGGCAATCAGCAGTTGCGACATCAATTTTTTAGATTTATGATATGTACCCATTGATTCTTGAAGAATGTAACTTAATAAATGCCTCGTGAGATTAGTTTATTTTAGTCCAATGTTTGTAAACAAAGTGAATGCAAACAAACACTGCATAGCCTCAAAACATGGTCAAAAAAATAATAACAACAACTTGCATCCATAGCGCCATCTATGAATTTGAGAGTGATTAAATATCTCCAGTCCCATCTCTCAGCTTTTTACTGAAACAGTTGTGGGGAAAAACACTAACTGCGAATTGGCCCTTTAAAATATGTTTTCATGATCGCACTGTGTATTATTTAGGGTGTATGTATGTAAATAGCACAGCTCTGTTTTCCTGATATGATCTTTGACCTCACCATCTCAAAGAGTCTCCTCAACAGGAAGCTCTTGCGTATCCGTGGTGACCGGGGGAAGTTCAGCTCATAGCAGAGTGTTGGGGCAAACACAAAGTAATATATATCTGTGGAGGGAGGACAGCGAAACACACAATAAATTCATTCATCTTACATTGTCTTTTCAAGAATTCTGTATGTAAAAAAATTTTTATTTGGATTTTATGGATTGATATTATAATTTTTTTCAACTGTACATTGCAACTAGCTACTAGTCATTATGTTCTGCATCTCTTTCTGTTCTGACCTCTGTGTGTGAGATTCCCAGGGTAGGACACATGAGAATGTACAGCTGATCCATTTGACTGGGCCACAGATGGACCTATGGGGGCATAGAAAGTGTGGATGGATTTATTTTTTTTTTTTTCTGACAGCAGTACTTCTACACAACCAATAGATGGCGATGGCAGAACAGTAACTTTTCAGAAAGTGTGACATTGCTGCATACATGAGGGTGCATCTAATCATCTGTGTGTGTGTTCGTATTTATTCAGGGGGCAAAATATACATATTTAAACAAACGCTGAAAGCTTTTTGCAGTAAACAACAGCCCAGCCAAAGAAACAGGTCATAGAAGTTACTCATACAGCTAATTAAATACCCGTCTATTTCTCCTCACATCACATGCATTTTGGAGAGGTCAGCGTAATTATCCTGGGATAGCCAATCAGATCTCAGCCAGCATCAGTGTTAGAGGGTGCAAATTGAGAGAAGACCCAGAGCTGTGTGTAAGTGTGAGAGTGAGTATGTCAACATTCTAATTTGGCGATGCTATCCAGTTGATATAATTACACTAGCAGCACTGGAGTAAAGATCACAAATACCAATAATGTCAACCAGGTAGAGTATTATCCTCTGGAGGGTGTCCTGTAGAAAGATGGCAGCCATAGAATTTGAAGCACCTAACATTTTTGGCTATTTGTGCTTTTACTTAAATGAATTTATGTCCTAATTACGCACACACACACATCAAGTAAGGTAGGTAGTATGAAGGTAAACCTGTATGCTGAGTTAATCTCATCCTATATTGCCTTCATGTTTTGGCCCTGACGGAGATATGGATTTCCCCAGAGAACACTGCTACTACAGCTGCTCTCTCGTCAACTGACTATATGTTCTCTCATAGTCCGAGAGCATCTGGTCGTCGCGGTGGTGGCACAGGGCTATTCATTTCTCTTAAATAGCGATTTTCTCTTTCCCCCCTCTCTCAACTGTCGCTCTCATTTGAATTCCATGCAGTTACGGTCACTTCTCCTCTCAAGCTTAACATTATTGTCATCTATCGCCCACCAGGTGCCCACAATGACATTGACACCTTGATCAGCTAATTTCCCAACGATGGCTCACCACTAATCGTACTGGGCAACTTCAACATACCGACACCTTTCCACTCCTTTCCTCTTTTGACCTCACCCTTTCCCCAATCACAATGTAGGCAATATGCTTGACCTCACCTTAATGTATCTGGAAACGACTTGGTTTCCTTTTCTCTCCATCAACCCTACCTACTCAGCCCCTACCCAGATGGTCATGTGTCGCTGCAATCTTCACTCTCTCTCTTCCACTACTTTCTCCTCTTCTATCCTCTCTCCCTTCTGCTAAATCCTCGTCCTTCCTGTTTCCTGACTCTTCGACCCTACTCTCCTCCCTTACCGCATCTTATGACTCACTGTCCCCTTTCCTCCCGGCTGGCTTGACCTTCCCCTCCCGCTTCATTGCCGAGTCCTTCACTGCGTGCTAACAGAACAGGACTGCGGGCAGCTGAGTGGAAATGGAGGAAAACTACCGGAGGACCCATCATCCTTCCACTCCCTCCTCTCTACCTTCTCTTCCTCAGTATCCGCTGCTAAAGCCACTATCATTCTACATTTAAATATTCTGTTGCCAACCCTGGGAAACTCTTCTCCATCCTCCGGAATCCTCCCTCTGTGGACGAAGTCCGCTACTCATTCACTAAGCCTACTGAGCCCACTCACACAGAACTACCCCACTTGACCCCATTCCCCTCGCACACTTCCCTTATCAAGCCATCCTTGACCACTGGAAGAGAGTCCCCTCCCTTCTCAAGAAACCAACACTTGACCCCTTTTCACGTCAAAAACTACAGGGCGGTATCCCTAATTTCTTTTCTTTCAAAAACACGTGAGCGTCTCTGACCAACTCTCTCAGAATGATCTTCTTGACCCTAACCAGTCAGGCTTCAAGACGGTTCACTCAACCGAGACTGTTCTCTTCTGTATCACAGAGCCTCTCCACTGCCAATGCTGACGCTCTCTCCTCATACTCCTAGATCTATCCGCTGCCTTTGACAACTTGAACCATCAGATCCTCCTTTCCACCCTCTCAGGTTTGGGCATCTCAGGCTCTGCACACTCCTGGATTACATCCTACCTGGCAGATCGCTCACCAGTTGGCGTGGAGGGGGATCTGTGTCTGCACCACGTGCTCTCACTACTGGTGTCCCCCAAGTGTTCTCCTCTTTACACCAAGTCACTCGGCTCCGTCATATCCTCACATGGTCTCTCCTATCATTGCTATACGGATGACACTTAACTACTCTTCTCCTTCCCCTTATCTGACGCCTGGGTGGTGACACATCTCAGCTTGGATGTCAGCCCGCCACAAGCTCAACAAAACGGAACTGCTCTTCCTCTTGGGAAGACCTGCCCGCTCCAATCTCTCCATCATGGTTGACAACTCCACGGCGTCCCCCTCCCAGAGTGCAAAGAACCTTGGCGTGACCCTGGACAACACCCGATCGTTCTCTGCAAACATCAGTGACTCGCTCCTGCAGGTTCATGCTCTACAATATCCGTATAGAGTACAACCTTTCCTCACACAGGAAGTGGCGCAGGTCCTAATCCAGGCCCTTGTCATCTCCCACCTAAACCACTATAACTCGCTGTTGGTTGGGCTCCCCGCTTGTGCAATCAAACCCCTGCAACTTATCCAGAATGTGTGTTCAACCTCCTCTTCCCCCCCTCCCCGAAATGTCTGAAACCCTACCTCTTTGATGAGTATCTTAAATAACTGCCACGGTGCCCCCGACACACCCCACCCCAAAAAAGGTCACTTGTCTTTTCCTACTAACACTGACTTTGCTGATAGATACTTTGTTGAGGGAAAATGTACATGATATGATGAGTTGTCTCACCAAGCTATGTTAAGACGAATGCACTAATTGTAAGTGGCTTTGGATAAGAGCGTCTGCTAAATGACTAAAATGTAAAGTTAGACACAGTGTTACTACTGGTCATTAGTGGTCAGTAGTACTCACATGAATGGGAGCGGGTCAGGGTGCGGGCTTTGGTATGTCTAATCTCTCTGCACCACATGTTAACGTCTTTATAGGAGTACAGCTTCATGAAGAGGATGGTGTACACACCCAGGGCAAAGACTCCACCAGCTGGACAAGAAGAATATTATTATTATCAAGCTTTACAAAACTATTTGTGTCTCTTTTAAATACATCCACTCTGAGAAAAGCCTTTAGTCTTTTTGATCAAGAAATATTTGAAGCCTAGACACATTAGATCTATGTATATGACCATGCAGTGTAAGCATCACGATCAGGCCATCTCACCTGGGGTCATGGAGGTCAGCGTGAGCACAGTGGCTGATGGGAAACAGAGGAGGGTAGTCAGATTGACCAAGTAAAGGAATGTTCCAGTCGTCTCTGAGATGGTGCCCTGCAGAGCAACAGGAATTAAAACCATTGTTAACACAGTGGCCTGAGCACAGGATTACAATTAAAACTATTTGGGATCTCTGTGGGACTGGGGTGGTCTAAAACGTCTGCCTCCAGAATACATGTACCAGTAAGAGTGTGGGTACCAGTGAGGCTGTGGGTTCGGATCCAGCCCACGCTTTCTAGTACATCCTTTCCCCTCTCCTCCCACCTTTCCTGTCAGTCTTTCACTGACCTATCTAATAAATATTAGGAGGGTGAAATACAATATAATCCTTATCTAACAAAAAACAACAAGTGACCTTCCAAAGACACAAAGAACAGCCCATGTTGTCAACTAGCTAGAGGAGCCACATTGGTTTTGATTAGAGGAAAATGCTGCCCCCCTCCATTTCCAGCTAACAGATGTCTGAAATGCTTGTGTTCACCAGCAACAGAGAGATTAGTAAGAGTTCACAGTGCATCGTTCACATTAGTCCCAGACATCATGGCACGACACTCACCACAGATAGCCTCCGCTCCGTGTACAAAGCTGCCATTATGAATACGTTGGAGACTGCAGGAGAGGAAAAATAAAAACAGACTCTGGTACTCAATAAAAGACAGCCGTATAATATTACTACAATGTTGTTCCAAAATGAGTACATTTGCCCACACTTGGTGGAAAAACACTTGATGGTATTTTAAACAGGTATAGACTCAGGTTGCTAAGCAACAAAAGCCAGACAATGAGCTATTCAAATAAATAGATTTTGGAAGATGTACAAGCACCACAATAATACAGTTAGCATGCCAAAGAGGAAACAGATTTAAGCTATATACCAATGACAAGGCATGGTGCAGGCCAGCTATATGGGTCTTTTAAGAACAGTGAAACAACTTGGATGGGGTCCACCAATATCCCATATCTATCAGAGAGAGGAGGGAAAGAGAAGAAAAAAAAAAGTCACATGGATAGATATTTTTGTTCACAAGGAGATAGTTATGAGAGGCTTCCTACAGAAGCTGCGGTCAAAATGAATGGATCTGCAGTCGTGATGGGAGACACAGTTAGGATCTCAGTGATAAACAAATAACCATATAGAAGTTTAACAGCCTAGACTAATAGTTATTTGGGGTGCCTATAGCTGCACATACTTACTTTAGGAGATTCTCCAGGAAAAGGCGTGCATTGCTCAAGACCTGCAATTGAAGAGATTTTGTAAATCAGTGTGCGGCAGGTAGCCTAGCGCTTAAGAGCATTGGGCCAGTAATCAAAATGTGCCCTTGAGCAAGGCACTTAACCCTAATTGTTCCTGTAAGTCTGTCTGGATAAGAGCGTTTGTTAAAGATTAAAATATACATGTAAAATGTGCTTTAGGGCTGACCCCATTTAGTCGACTGGTCGATTGTTTAGTTAATAGGCTGTTGGTAGACCAACATTTTTTTTGTCGATCAATGGCAAATATATATATATTTGGCACCTGCCGGGGTGGACTAATCCATTTCAGTCTGCGGGGATGACACACCAGTAGTATATTTACCATAATTTCTAATCTACAATGTTTGTTTGGTTATGGAAAATTATTTTTATGCATTCAATATATTATTATTACACTCTTACCGTTGTCATTGAAGTGTGGACATGTTTTCAGAATGCATAACCTAGGCTACATTTGTGAGAAAAAGTTGATTTAATTCCATTTGTGAGTTGTCATTTTATATACATTTTGTTTCCAGTATATACATATGAAATTAGTAAAACGGTATGTAAACATTATTAAAAGTGATGTGTTCCATTATTAAAGTGACCAGTGATTCCATGTCTATGTACATAGGGCAGCAGCCTCTAAGGTGCAGGGTTACGTAACCGGGTGGTAGCCGGCTAGTGACGGCTATTTAACAGTCTGATAGCCTTGAGAGAAGCTGTTTTTCAGTCTCTTGGTCCCAGCTTTGATGCACCTGTACTGACCTCGCCTTCTGGATGATAGTGGGGTGAACAGGCCGTGGCATGGGTGGTTGCTGTTCTTGATGATCTTTTTGGCCTTCCTGTGACATCGGGTGCTGTAGGTGTCCTGGAGGGCAGGCAGTGTGCCCCCGGTGATGTGGGCGGTGATACAGCCTGACAGGATGCTCTCAATTGTGTATCTGTAAAATTGAGGGTCTTAGGGGCCAAGCCAAATTTCTTCAGCCTCCACCACACGGTCTGTGTTGGTGGACCATTTCAGATGGTCAGTGATGTGTACGCAGGAGAACTTGAAAATGTCCACCTTCTCCACTGTGGTCATGTCGATGTGGATAGGGGCATGCTCCCTCTGCTGTTTCCTGAAGTCCACGATCAGCTCCTTCGTTTTGTTGACGTTGAGGGAGAGGTTATTTTCCTGGCACCACACCTCCTCCCTGTAGGCTGTCTCATTGTTGGTAATCAGGCCTAGTACTGTTGTGTCATCTGCAAACTTGATGATTGAGTTGGAGGTGTGCATGGCCACGCAGTCTTGGGTGAACAGGAGGGGGTTGAGAACACACCCTTGAGGATCAGCGAAGTGGGGAGGTTGTTTCCTACCTTCGCCACCTGGGGGGCGGCCCGTCAGGAAGTCCAGTACCCAGTTGCACAGGACGGGGTTCAGACTCAGGGCCTCAAGCTTAATGATAAGCTTGGAGGGTACTATGGTGTTGAATGCTGAGCTAGTCAATGAACAGTATTCTGATGTAGGTATTCCTCGTCCAGATGGGTTAGGGCAGTGTGCAGTGCGATGGCGAATACACCGTTTGTGGATCTATTGGAGCGGTAAGGAAATTGAAGTGGGTCTAGGGTGTTGAGTAAGGTAGAGGTGACATGATCCTTAACTAGCCTCTCAAAGCACTTCATGATGACGGAAGTGAGTGCTACTGGGCGATAGTCATTTATTTCAGTGACCTTTGCTTTCTTGGGTACAGGAACAATGGTGGACATCTTGAAGCAAGTGGGAACAACAGACTGGGATAAGGAGAGAATGAATATGTCTGTAAACACTCCAGCCAGCTGGTCTGCGCATGCTCTGAGTACATGGCTAGTGATGCCGTCTGAGCAGACAGCCTTGCTAGGGTTAACACGGTTAAATGTCTTTTTCATGTCGGCCATGGAGAACGTATTTAGCTTGTCTGGGAGCATGACGGTGTCTGCGACGTGGCTGGTTTTCCCTTTGTAATCTGTGATTGTCTGCAGACCCTGCCACATACCTGGCCTGCGCACAAATATAGGCCTATAAAATGTTCCCATTTGGGAATCTGATACCATTTCCTATTGTCTTAACTCACCATCACCGTGGAGCTTCTCAAAGTCATTTTTTCTTTGCCTCAAACAGCAAGTAAACAAAGTCTGTTTTTACATGAATTGCAAATGACAAGAGTTCTCAACGTAAACAATATTTAACATCTTTCCAGCCCTCTCCAATGTTGATAGCACAAGCTTTGTGCAGACCAAGTTAATAGTTGATACAATGTTTCATGTTCCTTGCAGATCGGTCATGTGTAGCCAATGTGATTTATAGGATTTCATTTTTATTTATTTTTTTAAATCAGGATACTTTCTACCTGTGGGCTGCAATGTTTGTATTTGGTGGCTTTATGGAAGCTATTTTTACATATTGGCAATATAAAAGTTAGTTTTAGATTTGAATAATTGTCATTTACATAGAGTTTTGATTAAACCCATGACAATGATTTTGAGATGGTGTGGTGCAATGACAGAATGCTACCATCTACCACAAACGGTTACAGCATAAGCTCGTAACTTTTAAAGGAAGAACCACTGTATGATGACCTTATTATAAATTAAATGAAACTGTTCCACAAAAATGTGCAAATGAAAATCATAACTGGCACGCAGATCCCTATAAATGGTACGATAACTTGGCACGCCAAATGGAAAAGGTTGCCGACCGCTGGTGTAGCCTATGACCCTGTACATTACATTGGTGTAGCCTATGACCCTGTACATTACATTGGTGTAGCCTATGACCCTGCACATTACATTGGTGTAGCCTATTACCCTGCACATTACATTGGTGTAGCATATTCCCCGGCAACGTCAGGAGCTTAAAAAGGTTGAATCTGCAAAAGGCCAGCAGCAGGTGGAGGAGGGTCATGATTTGTTCTTCTGGTTCGGCTCCTCTTTAGTAATTTGTGTGTCTTACATTTTTATTTGATTGCTGTGCTTAAAGCATCAGACAAGCACAGTAGCCTACATAGTTGATTTTATTCAAACATAGAATGTGTCTATATAAAAATACACGTGTTTAAACATTTTGACCGATTGAAAGAAGAGACGACTCTTGGTCGACCAATATTGTTGTTGTTGGAGACAGCGCTAATGTGCTTTATCAATTGGAAATCATATGAGAGTGTTCACATCAAAAGGTACACTGTGATAGTAAACTTAGGCTATGCCATTCTTACTAAAGGGATTCTCCAGTACTTTTGTATACTCTTTAGCCAGTAGTTATGAAAGTAGCACTCATGAGCCAAAAGTGGTCCCTAAAAATGGCATACTACATCACATTATGTGCAGATTTGTGCACCACGTCATTGCTCTCCCTCTGACTCATATGGCGTGGTGCTGAAGCTCATTGGTTGAACTCGAATTTCTAGGGTGCTGGCCCACATGGGGTGCAGCACAGCTTCCAAAAAAACAGTTGCTTTCTACTAGAGATTTCATGTTTAATTAAGGTAAGACAGTAATTCTGCTCATTGATTATACATGTATGAACTATACGTTGACACATCCAGCCCAAAGCGGGAGGTTTCAAAAAATACTTAGTAGTCGCCAAAGTTCCGGAGCATGTCTAACTCCTCTATTGTATTGACAAAATTCACAAACAAAATCGTATGAAGGAAAAAGACATTGATCAGTAGTAATTTCTGTTCCAGGGTGTTAGTTTAGTAGTTAGAGGAATGCATACCAGTCTGGACCAGAGATAGGATCCCATCTTGATTTTGACAGGTCAAAGTCAACTGCCCCATATTGATATGAGCCATACTTAATCATCTCCATTCTATGAAGGCTGATAACAATCTATTCTGGCAAAAGATTACCCTGGGGACCAACCCACACAAGGCAGAGGAACTTGATACAGTATGGCTTGTTTTTCCTCCTGTATTTCTCCAAAAACAAACAGGAGATGTGGGATCAACAAGGGTGAAATAAATATATTTATTTATGGCTAACTTTCCTCATTTCTCACAATGTACCTGTTTTCTGTCATCTGATATAATTGAACTGCTAATTTGCTCTCAGCCCCCCCATAAAAAAAATACTCAATACTACCTGTATGTTTGAGCTATAGGGTCTTCACAGGTCTAATACATTTGACCCCTTCCCAAATGGACCCCGCTTTCCCACACGACCTGATATGCATAACTTATTATTTTTTAAAGGAGACCCGTTCCGAAAAGGCCCGTGAAAAAAAAGACCAAGAGACCCGCTCAGAGAGTAGAAAAATCTCTAATTAATTAAATATACATGTAAAAAAAATAATCTCTGGCCAAAAGGGTGTTTAGCATCCCCAGCGGCTCTGCAAGTACGGAGAGGATATTCTCCGCTGCAGGCCTGCTCTCCAGGCACCATCGCATGAGCCTGAAGCCACAGACAACAATGAATGTCAAGGCAATAAAATGATTTAATACAAAGAAATGTTGTTTAAATGCTGAGGACCTAATGTCCCCGACTCCCTACCAGCCTAGTGTGTCACACTCACAATGTGTTTATTTGTAGGCTCCTGACCTATTTAGTGTTTATATGCTGTTTAATATGACATGTAGCCTATTTAAAAAGGTGAGCTTCTTACATTCACCGTTTCATGTTTATTCAAATACTTTTCATTCAAATCATATGGTTTGTTTTCAATATGAAATGGAAGGTCCAAGTAGTCACAACAATAGATGGGTTGTTGGTTAAATTGTGATTTTAATGAATGGAGCCAATTTGGAGTGGCAGTTTTTTTCTTCCTGTGAGTGCGGACCGCTCCATGAGCGATGAGCGGGATTTCCGAACACTCAACTCCGCTCACATACTCTGGAAGCAAGTCCCCGCAGCAATGTTCCATATTAATGGACAGGCAGTTAACCCACTGTTCCTAGGCCGTCATTGAAAATAAGAATTTGTTCTTAACTGACTTGCCTAGTTAAAAAGGTAAAATATATATATATATATATATATATATTTTTTTTTTAAAGCATCAATTATACACTACATTACCAAATGTATGTGGACAACTGCTTGTCGAACATCTCATGGGTTGGTCCCCCCTTTGCTACTATAACAGCCTCCACTCTTCTGGGAAGGCTTTACACTAGAGGTCTATGATTATGATTTTTCAACTCCAATACAGATTATTGGAGGACCAAAACAAGCAAATACCGATTACATTTTTTTTTTAAGCCGATTTTTGTAATAATGACAATTACAACAATACTGAATTAACACTTATTTTAAGTTAATATAATATATAAATAAAAATCAATTTAGCCTCAAATAAATAATGAAACATGTTCAATTTGGTTTAAATAATGCAAAAACAAAGTGTTGGAGAAGTAAAAGTGCAACATGTGCCATGTAAAAAAAGCTAACGTTTGAGTTCCTTGCTCAGAACATGAGAACATATGAAAGTTGGTGGTTTATTTTAACATGAGACTTCAATATTCCAAGGTAAGAGGTTTTAGATGTTGCTTCCAGAGGCATGTTGGAACTCGGTAGTGAGTGACAGACAACTTTTATGCGCTACACTTCAGCATTCTGCGGTCCCGTTCCGTGTGCTTTGTGGCGCCTACCACTTCGTGGCAGAGCCATTGATGTTCCTAGACGTTTCCACTTCACCATAACAGCACTTCCTAATTGACCAGGGCAGCTTTAGCAGGACAGAAATGTGATTAACTGTTGGAACTTGTTGGAAAGGTGGCATCCTATGACGGTGCCACGTTGAAAGTTAGAGCACTTCAGTAAGGCCAATCTCCTGCCAATGTTTGTCTACGAAGATTGCATAGCTGTGTCCTCAATTTAGGTTTTATACATCTGTCAACAGTGGGTGTGGCTGAAATAGCCAAATCCACTAATTTGAAGGGGTGTCCACATATTTTTGTATATATAGTGTACATGACCCATTAGATATGGAAACTGCAATATTGATGGTATATTGACACAGCCTACATACAGTGGATAGATGGAGCCTAGGCCAGGAGCCCTTTAATAGGAAGAGGAACCTGGTTAGGCCTACATTAAGCAGCACATGCAAAGGAACAAGCCCTTTCTAACTAGCTGGGCATCATTGTGACAGAATAATATTTTCTTACGTCAGATGACATCACTCCTACACAACGTTTGTCAGGCGGAATCTGACGTAAGACGATGTGGCAAGCCATCTGTAAAGGATTGTTGCAAAAAGGACAGTGGACGTCATGCCCATAGAAATACATTCAAATTAATTATATTTCTATGGACATTCCTTGCTGTTAGATCTGTTTTCTAGCCCACATATCCCCTCTTGCCAGCAATTTTCCACTTGAATTTCATAATTATTCATTACCGGGTACAAAGAATATAGGGATGATTTCTGGGGAATGGCATAGCGATCATGTTTCAAAGACAGATTAATACCGGCTTTGGAAATTAGACTTCTCGCTCAGATGCTTTGAAGACGACGGGAAGCTTTTCCAGCAGTCTCTCTTCAAACAGCAATAAATGGGTGTTTATTTTTAGCTAGAAGACATGGGATTCTGTCCGCATTCATTTCAGTAATTATCATTTAAGAATTCCTCCCCTCTGTCCGTGCAAGTTAGAAATGCCATGTTCTGCCAGAAAAACGATAAAATACCCTTGAACTTCCAGTCATGCTTTTGAAGGAGAACAGGAAAATGGTTATCCTCAAAAGGAAGAAATAAATTCTCACCTCAGACTGTGTCCTCACTTGACCTTAGCCTTGGGGACAGAATTAACTGGAACACATCATCTGACAAATCAAACGCTTGATGGGAGTCATGAGTGCTTTGGCCTCCCCAGCAAAGTCAACTGACAGCTAATGCCCATTGCCCACTCCATTACTGTAACAATGCCAGCAGCCTAGCATACCTGGCAGACCGTGTTTGTACTGTGTAAATAGGTTGCACCTTGCTTATCTAAACAGTGCAAACTTGACTGATCAAAACAGAGACCGCATTAAACCTAGCTAAAATGGACCTCCGGTTTGTCTAATGGACCTATGCCAGAAAACTTGCTTGGCTGTGTTGTTCGACCTGTCTGCCAGTAGGCTACATGAGGCAGGTGGAGTAGTACAAGAAGTCAAAATATGTGAAGTGACACATTGTAGAGAGATTAGAGTAAGAACTCCTGTCAGACTCCTCTCGCTGAGAGAAACAACATGTGAGTGTTAAATACCCACCACAGAGTCTATCTGCCAAAGTGTCAAGAGAGGAGTGGTGACTGTCTTTTCTGTTACAGCTACAATGTAAAGTAAAGTTTTAGTTTGTTGATATAAGGGCACGAAAGTGATGAAGTAGTGAGTGGGTGGGTGGGTGAGAGCGAGAGAGTTGAATAAGGCAAGCTGTATAACACATGGCCAAGAAGCATCGGCTCTCGTCCTAAGTCCCTTCATAGCTCACACAACACTTCTCTCTCATAATAAAATGTGAGGCGGGAAGGGACGAGTTCCTTATTCTCTTATCAAACAGATAATCATTTAATGTTTGCCGTGCACAGGCGTAGCATGGATAAAAATCATGTTTACTATTGCTATTGAGAGACAGCACTGAAAAGAAATGACCACACTGTTGAGTTACAACGGTTAACTACTGTATGCATGATTCTCACTGTGTAGACAACAGCACAAGAGAAGCTGAGATGGTCTGCCTATCTCAGCTAGGTATCAAAACAACTGCAGCTATTGGCAGGAAAGAAATGTAGGCCTACTGAGAAAGATAATCAACCATCCATCCTCAAAGTTGAGTTCAGTCTGCACAGATCCAATGAATCCCCTGATTGACAGAAGAGTATTCAACACGGTATTCAAAAAATGTCAGTCTGAGTTCCAGAGTCTAAAAAAGACAATATGGGTCCATGCAGATTGATTTGAATAGCCCCAATATAGCTGCTCTGTTACCAGCAGCATCACTATATTCTCTCTGTGGCTCTAACCTCAGGGCACCTCTCCTACCGCAACTGGCTTCCAGCTGAAATAGATCAAAGACCAGACTAACGGAGTGATGGTGGTTCACAGAGTAACCAGAGGCTTCTGCACAGCCTGCTTTATGAAAATGTAGCAGTGGCCTACTTCTGAATGTCTGTCTTCAAAACACCTTTTTCACAGAATAAATCACCTGATCTAAGCGTTTTAAGCATAAATAGGTCTAGACGATTTCAGTGGCAAAACAGGGGCACAATCCCAGGCCTAGATTTGGTAGTTTATTTTGATCCCATTGGCTGCTGGGAAAGCAGGCGATACTCTTCCTGGGGTCCACACAGAACATGTCATAATAATGAACATTAGTAGACAAAAGCAGGTCAAGGACAGAACCCCATACATTTAAACACAATGCCACACAGCCTACATATCAGTACATACACACAAAATATCTATGTCAAATAGGGGAGATGTGTTGAGCCGCGAGGTGTTGTTTTTAATCCGTTTTTTAAAAACCAGGTTTGTTGTTTATCTGCAAAATCTGAGCTGGAAGTGAGTTCCATGCAATCATGACTATATAATACTGCACGTTTTCTTGAATTTGTCCTGGATTTTTGGAGTCCTGGATTTGGGAACTGTGAAAAGACCACTGCTGTGTGTAAGTTGACTATGTCAACAATTTTGAATTTAACACATTAATGTTGCTTATAAAAAACAGTGATGCAGTCAGTCTTTCCTTTTAGCCAGGAGAGTCGGGCATGCATAGTATTGATATGATCACTCCAATTACAGTGAAGAGGATCGAAGTGCATCTCTTTATCACAGACAGATCCCTCCCCATCTTTACAACCATTGAATCAATAGGGTTTGACCATGAACATTTACAATCCTAGTTAACACCAAGTAATTTAGTCTCCTCAATTTGCACAACAGACACACCTTTCATTACCAGATTCAGCTGAGGTCTAGAACTTAGGGAATTATTTGTACCATATGCAATGCTTAGTTTTAGAGATGTTCAGGACAAGTTTATTACTGGCCACCCATTCTAAAACTGACTGCAACTCTTTGTTTAGGGCTGCAGTGGTTGCTGACAGGTACAGAGTTGAATCATAAGCATACATAGTCACCAGGATTTCCGTTACGGAAAATGTGGCACCGGACATTTGACCGGCAACGTTTTAAATTTACCAGACCCATATGCATTTGGTGCTTAACCTGATTAGGACGTCCACCCACGCTGTTCAGAATGACAGAAATCACATTTAGAATATGGTCATTCATATGAACAGAACATGCAAGTCGAGGATGCAATGATGTGCGGTCCTTCTTACCGAATTCTGGTGTACTTTGAACAGAATAACTGTCCACATGTACATTTCCTCAGCCAACAAGCTGAGTAATTAACAGTAAAATCACTAGCCTATGTCAATCTACTATCATATAAAAGTTTATGATACCTATTCTATTGGTCAGCTTGTTGAGAAAGAAATAGCCTATTCCTAACAGACCCTGGGACAGTTGTGGGACTATAGATTCCAAATTCATACAGCCAGTAGGCCTAGGAAACATTTATTATTTTTTTTTACATTAAAAAGCACTAAGTCTGATGCAACAGATCAGAACGTTTAACTTTAAAATGTTGATAAACTATTATTTCTTCACATTATAAGTGCAGCAATGCGCACAAAGCAGGAGGATACATGTGAATGTTAGTTCCATAATGCAATTAGCAGGAAAACACTGTTCAAAAGGGCACTGAACATGTGAGCAGTTTCATGTGTCAGAGTTGAAAATATTATTTAGAAATGTAGAAAGATGGGAGATCTCATAGGCTACTTTGAAGCAAGGTAAGACATGCCTCATCATATGTATTAAAACATTCAGGTTTCAAACAATGAAATATGTTTTCAAAATGCATACTGCCTCCAGCTCATTGCAAAGTGGTGTGTGATGCACTGATGAAGCCTGCCTTCCGTTGCCACGTTCAAAACAACTGGGAACTCAGAACTCTGCCTTCAGGACGTTCAAAACGACTGGGGGGGGGGGGGGGGGGGGGGGGGGGAGAGAACACGAGTTCCGACTGGGGGAAAAAACATTTAACGGTCATCCAACTCGCAATTCCAACTCGGGAACTCTGGCCTCTTTCTAGGGCCCCGACTTTCCGACCTGAAGATCACTGAAGTCATGATTTAACCTCGTATTTTTCAGAGTGCCCAGTTGTCTTGAAAACACCACAAGATGCAGCAGCAGCTTTCATGCTGTCTGACAGATTTTGAGGTCAAATGTTCTGTATCTGTACACATGATAAATAAGATACATAACAAATATACTGTACACACATGCCAATTTAATTCCACTAAATTATGCAAATTAACCGACAGACCAATAAGCATGACCAGTCAAATGCATTTCCATCAATGAAAAGGTTAAAAAGCAATGGGATTTGTACTTCTCCCGGTGACAACATTCCGGTGGCAATTTTATTTATAGATTTTTTTTTTTTTTAAATAGACAAAAGCCAGCTATTACCTGCTAACGGAAACCCTAATAGACACACTGGCTTTGCTTAATGCCAGTTGCAGGTCATTAGTAAATATAGAAAAGAGTAGTGGGCCAAGAGAGCTGCCCTGCGGTACACCACACTATTAAATGTTTTAAAGAAAACCTTGTGTTCTATTAGAAATATTGCCATATCGTGGATTCAGAGCTGAAGTTGAAAAGCCATAACAAGTTATTTTTTTAAACAAGTTGTGGTCAATTATATCAAAGGCTATAATGAAATCTAACAGTACAGCTTCCACAATCTTCTTACTATCAAATTATTTCAACCAATCATCAGTCATTTTTGTCAGTGCAGTACATGTTGAGTGCCCTGCTCTATAAGCAGGCTGAGAGTCTGTTAGTTTGTTTACAGAGAAATAGCATTGTATCTGGTAAATAACAATTTTCCCAGAAGTTTGCTGTAAGCTGATTGGTCAGCTGTTAGAGCCAGTAAAGTGGACTTTACCATTCTTGGGTAGTGGAATGACTTTGGCTTCCCTCCAGGTCTGAGGACAAACATGGTTAATAATAAATAATATATGAGAGGCAATATATTTCACTACTATTCTCAGTAGCTTTTCATCTAAGTTGTCTATACTAAGTGGTTTCTCATTATTGATGGGACAACTTTTCCACTAACTTTATAGAATTCAAAATTACAATGCTTTTCTTTCATTATACGTTTTTTTTTATGCATGAATATGTTGTTGGCATTTCATGCCTAAGTTTGCCAAAGAAAGTCATTAAAGTAATTGGCAACATCAGAAGGTTTTTTTTATGAATAAGCCATGTGATTCAATGAATGGTGGAGTTGAATGGCGTTCTGCCCTTCATTTAATTTAAAATATTCCAACACTTTTTTCCCATCATACTTTGTCAATTATTTTGGTTTCATAAGACAATTTCTTCTTTTTGTTCAGTTTAGTCACATAATTTCTCAATTTTACAGTAAGTTTGCCAATCAGATATGAACTCCTTTTGTGTCGTCCCACCTAACCATACAGCTTTTCAATTCCTCAATCTGCAGGGCCTTAACAGCTCTAGCAGTCAGTTTCTTAATAGGCGCATGCTTATCAATGATTGGAAGAAAAAAAGTGCATCAATTGCAGCATGCTCCTTATTAATCACACCAGACCCCCCCCCCATTAATTAATTTATATATATATATCATTCTATTTCTATGGTACACACTCAAAAAAAAAACATAGAAATAGAATGATTAATAATTATATTTATATGGTGTGTACATGTCCATATTTCCTTAATCATAGAGGTGGATGACAATTTAATGTGCAATTTCCTATGCACAGAAGGCAGGCTAGCACTTACCAGCATAACCACACACCAGTTGAGGATGCCTCTATAGTTACTGTATCCACTGGCTGAGCTGAGCAGGGACTCCTGGAGGACATGGCAGCTGGGGAGCCAGTAATAAGGAGTTGATGATTAGTTGAAGCAACACACTTTGTTGTGCATCATCCAGCCAGGACCAAGATTGAGGATCACTGAATGGTGTACAGCCACTGGTGTAGCATATGGTACATTTAAATTCACTGCAGAATAGCTACATGATCTGCAAATGTAGCCTATAGACATGTGGCCTAGATTTCTCTAAAACACGTAGCTAAGCAAAGAGAACATACGTAAGTGAACCTGGCTGATTAGTCTTTGGCCTCATATTATGAGGAACCTATAGTTAATACCAAAGGCCTTCAATGCATAACATTTTGAGTGACAAAAGATCAGTGACAGGCAGCTAGAACTGAAGACATCAGGGATTGAAGACGTGTCTGTGAGCTCAAAAAGCCGTGTGTTGTGCTCTACCGTGTGTTATGCTTCTGTGTCATGCTTTACCTGAGTCTTTCGCAGATTGTACTCCTCTCCTGTGGTGTCCTGACCGGCTCGTGCACCTGTTTTTCCTTCTTCACCTTCCCGTTGCTATGGCTCGGATGGCTTGGCGTTTTTTCCCCTGCGCTGCTCTGCTTGCTGCCATTGGCTTGTTTCGAAATGCCCCCCGCTGGCGTGGGGCCGATGGTTGATCTCCTTGTCCTGCCTGTCATCATGGGGACTCTGTCGTTACTGTCGACCACTTCCGAAATTTGATACATTCAACCTTATCTTGCTGGAATTGCACTAGACGTTTCTCCCTCAAGTCTCGGCTGGAAAGTCCAGCCCGTGTTGTCAGCAAGCTGTAGCGGAGCGGGCTGTAGTCCCTGTTGTAAACGTCAACATTCGGTTGATTGAGGAGGAGCGATAGTTTGTATGAGATTTTACGGCGGCTCGCTCTGTCGTCCAGAAGTGAACCGACGAGGACTTCGGGAGTTGAAGTTATTTATGTACTGCTAAGTGGCGCACCGTTTTAATACTTTTGGATTAAGTCATTATAAAAAAGCCCTATAAAATATGTGAAATATTATTAATAAACATGTGTTTTTGCTCAAAGTCCACTCATAGACACGAATTTGCTTAACAGAGGATGAAATCGGTGAGAACATAAAACTACAAATGCTAATGCATTGAGCCCGCCTTAATATATTTACAATTGACAGTGAATGAGCCATTAAGATGCGTAGATTTTTAGAACGAGATCTCTTTTCGCCAATCAGATAACATAAAAATATAAATCCCGCCTCAAAATAATACTTCGGTTGATTTCCTGGGACAAGTGCCGATGGACAGGAACAGCTGTTTGACAAATGACAGCTCATGCTCTGAATTCGTTTTAATTGTTATTTTTCTGTCGTTAGATAAACTATTTTAAAGCTGGATTTATTTCTGCAAGTGCCGATAGCACAACATATATACTGTTGATGCTCTATTCATTTTAACAGGATATGAAAAAGGGAAGGAAACACCAGCAAGGTACAGGAGCCCGGGTGAATGGGAATGGAAATGCACAGCAACATGGAGGTAAACTTAATCAATCAGTACTAAATCATTACCAAATTGCAGATAATCTACCCATATAGTAGATGGTGAGAATAGTTGTACAGTTGATAATTGAATAGATGCATAGCTTCTCATGTAACTAGCTCTGTATGAGTCCTCCCTCGGGCTGGCCAGCTGCCAGACATGCTACGTGGAACAACAAAGAAACGTGACCGTCGATTGACCCAGAGCAGAGCCTGGATGGGATTGATCCATATGAACCATAATTCTTAATGGCAATACAAATGCACATTCTAGAATTCATAATCACTCATTCTTTATCAAAACATGTCAACCTGCAAAAAGTAAGTAGTTACTATCAAAGTAGTTACTGTCAGTAAAGTTGCAGTTGAAGCAAGGCAAGATTGCAATAGATTGGTGGGATACTATTGCTAACTATATGCACTACATTTTACATTAGTAACAGTATTAAGTGTGAAAAGCAAGCACTTTTAACTTCCATATTGAAATTAAATAGCGTTATGTTGAAGGAGTTGACTAACAAAAAGTGATTTCAACATACCAGCATAGACAAAGAGCCGTTGCTTGCAGTGGTACTCAAGAAATACTGGGGATATCATCCAAGCAAACCGTGACCACTGCATGACATGTATGATCTCAATTCATATTTTCTGTTGTCAAACAGAGCATGAGTCATGGAAAAAGCTGAAGCTGGTGGAGATCCACCAGGCCCTGAACTGTGACCCTGTGGACATTGAGACCCTGCGGAGGGCGGCCGTCAGCGAGGGAGGCCTTCTTACAGATGAGATCAGGAGGAAAGTCTGGCCCAAGCTGCTCAGCGTCAATGTGTACAACTTGCCTGCTAAACCAAGTGAGTGAGATGTTTACATGTGAGGAATATGGATGCCCATTATTGCAGTTGGCCATTGCCCTGAGACATGGCTGTAGAAACTATCCCTATGACGCCTTAGTAATCTACCGCCATGTGAGCCAAGTTGTACATTGCATTGTGTCAGCATGCATCTAGCTGTCTATAGTCCGTTGATGTATGTTAAATTAATATAGCCTACTATTAACTTCATTAACTTCAGGTGGCTTCTATCAACGTTGACTCCTCCTTAGTCCTCAAAACTGTGCAACGTAAATATCCCACAGGCAACATTCAAGGCCTTTGGCAGTAGCACTGATGAATATTGTATGTTCAACTGAAACCAATGGTTGGGAGGGGGGTGGACACCAAGCAGTTGTGTTTTGATTCCAGCCAAGGATATCCGAGAGAACCACAAGGACTTCAACCAGGTGCTCCTTGATGTCAGGAGGTCCATGAAACGTTTCCCAAGAGGTAACTCACTCACTGTGCCTGACATAGAATACAATACATTAGATTAGATTAGAGGCAACTTACTCGCTGCCATTGAATAAAATAGAATGGAAGTTACTCACTCACTGTATGTGCATTTGATCTGATCAGGGGTCAGCTGATACTTCATGGTCTCCTCCCTTTGTCAGTTAACTCAGGGCCTTACTGGGGGACATCTCAATACTGTTGTTCAGTGGCTTCCTTAAGCATTTCCTTATTTCCTTTTCTTCATCATGACCACTGATTGAAGGAGACTTGATTAATAAAACTAAAACCAATATGATGGAAACAGATTTCAATCCAGTCCTTGTGTCTCCCAGGGATGGGCTGCTTGTATCAGTGTCTAGTGTTCTTGAAGTTAATTAACTGATGAAAGCAAACTGTTGACAGGCATGGAGACACTGAGGTTGAGAAAAGTATCTGAAGCTCTAGTGATTGCAGTTTGCTGCCTAAACGTTGGTTGTTAATATATGGATTGAATCAGAGCGATAGAGTTTGCGGCTACCCCTTTTTTTCTGAAGTATTGAGATACAGCCATGTTTTCTTCCCCTCTCCCCAGGACAGTATTGAGATACAGCCATGTTTTCTTCCCCTCTCCCCAGGCGGTATTGAGATACAGCCATGTTTTCTTCCCCTCTCCCCAGGCAGTATTGAGATACAGCCATGTTTTCTTCCCCTCTCCCCAGGCAGTATTGAGATACAGCCATGTTTTCTTCCCCTCTCCCCAGGCGGCATTGAGATACTCTTCCCCTCTCCCCAGGCGGCATTGAGATACTCTTCCCCTCTCCCCAGGCGGTATTGAGATACTCTTCCCCTCTCCCCAGGCGGTATTGAGATACTCTTCCCCTCTCCCCAGGCGGTATTGAGATACTCTTCCCCTCTCCCCAGGCGGTATTGAGATACTCTTCCCCTCTCCCCAGGCGGTATTGAGATACTCTTCCCCTCTCCCCAGGCGGTATTGAGATACTCTTCCCCTCTCCCCAGGCGGTATTGAGATCCTCTTCCCCTCTCCCCAGGCGGTATTGAGATCCTCTCCCCCTCTCCCCAGGCGGTATTGAGATCCTCTCCCCAGGCGGTATTGAGATACTCTTCCCCTCTCCCCAGGCGGTATTGAGATACTCTTCCCCTCTCCCCAGGCGGTATTGAGATACTCTTCCCCTCTCCCCAGGCGGTATTGAGATACTCTTCCCCTCTCCCCAGGCGGTATTGAGATACTCTTCCCCTCTCCCCAGGCGGTATTGAGATGCTCTTCCCCTCTCCCCAGGCGGTATTGAGATGCTCTTCCCCTCTCCCCAGGCGGTATTGAGATACAGACATGTTTTCTTCCCCTCTCCCCAGGCATGCGTGTGGACGAGAGGCAGGTACTACAGGAACAGCTGATCGACATCATCCTGGTTGTCCTACAGAAGAACCCTGCGTTACACTACTACCAGGGTTACCATGATATCGTGGTCACCTTCCTACTGGTGGTTGGAGAGCGCATGGCCATTGCCATGGTGGAGACCCTTTCCAATCACCACCTCAGGTAGATATGAGGATTATTGCTGTTGTTACTGATCTAGGTTCAGATCTGGTCCTCCCCTGCCCATACTGTATATAATCTTATACATTATGAGGGTTATTGCTGTTACTGATCTAGGATCGGATCTGGCCCCCCCTGCCAATAATGCAGTATACTGTTATTCATTATGAGGGTTATTGCTGTTGTTACTGATCTAGGATCAGGTCCCTCCCCTGCCCATATACAGTATAATGTTATTCATTATTAAAGGTAAATCTGATCCTATATTAGGACACTTACTATGAGACTCTTTATAAATAAATAACAGCCCACGCCTGAGTTGAAATAGTATTTGAAATCTTTCAACTACTGTGAGATTTTGCTTGAGCCTGACTGTAGTGCCAGATGGGTGGGCGTGGCAATTTTCTGACTATTCCATTGGTTTCATTGCGCCAGGCAAGCTCAATCAAACACAGATTTTTACTGTTAGTCTGTTGTTTTACGACGCATGCAACATTATTTTATTTTTATTTGACAAGTATTTGAAAGATTTCAAAATAATATTGCGACCCTGTTCTCGTATTATACCCCTTGTTTTAACATTTTAACACAACAAAGATGGCTTCCCTTCTCTGTGTCCATCATGGCCACATGCTCCTGCAGGGATTTCATGGATCCTACCATGGACAGCACCAAGCACATACTGAACTACCTAATGCCAATACTGGAGCAAGTTGATCCACAGCTACATGAATTCATGCTGAGGTAATTCTTAGTTTTTTTTGTGTGGATTTGTTACAGAGTTAAAGACCCAATCCAGCCTCCCTAGAACCTCATAGTATCATCTGATTTACTAAACAAAAGGCACATCTCAGTAGGTGGTTCAGGTCATGAGTTACTGCCTTGCTTTGTTGTTGTCTTAGGTATCTCTTTATGTAGTGTTGTCTCTCTTGTCGTGATGTGTGTTTTGTCCTGTATTTATATTTAATTCATTTTTGAATTGTATTTTTAATCCCACCTCCCGTCCCCGCAGAAGGCCTTTTGCCTGTTGGTAGGCCGTCATTGTTAATAAGAATTTGTTCATAACTGACTTGCCTAGTTAAATAAAGAATAAATAAATACAAATAAATAAATATCCACACATCAGAGGTTGGGTGAAACCTATCTGGTGTATGTGACAGTAAAATATATATATATATACCGGTCACAAGTTTTAGAACACCTACTCATTCAAGGGTTTTTCTTTATTTTTACTATTTTCTGCATTGTAGAATAATGGTGAAGACATCAAAACTATGAAATAACACATAAGGAATCATATAGTAACCAAAAAAGTGTTAAACATATCAAAATATATTTTATATTTGAGATTCTTCAAATAGCCACCCTTTGCCAAATAGCCACCCTTTGCCAAATAGCCACCCAAATAGCCACCCTTTGCCAAATAGCCACCCTTTGCCAAATAGCCACCCAAATAGCCACCCTTTGCCAAATAGCCACCCAAATAGCCACCCTTTGCCAAATAGCCACCCGTTGCCAAATAGCCACCCAAATAGCCACCCAAATAGCCACCCTTTGCCAAATAGCCACACTTTGCCAAATAGCCACCCTTTGCCAAATAGCCACCCAAATAGCCACCCTTTGCCTGGATGACAGCTTTGGATATATATTTTTATTTATTTATTTAAAAAATGTGTGTATGTGTTTACTTGTGTCCTTTAGGGAAATTGGAAATCCAGATTTTTTGAGAAAAGATCAGATAGCAGGTTTGAATGGAATATGACAAGCAAGGCAAGGCTGCAAGGAATACACCTTCACTTTGAAGTAATTCTACCAGTTTTCCCCAACTTTAAACTTGGATTCATGAGCTAAAGTTTTGATGTTTTTTTTCAGTTGCTACAAGTGGAATGTATTTTGCTTTATTATGTGTTAAAGAACAATCTCTCAGATGTTTTACCTTATTGCCTTGTGAAAATATATTTTCTATCATCAAAATTTGTTTTTATATTTGCAGTTGCGACCTAATGATCGGCGCCCATATTCATGAAGGCTCTCAAAGTAGAATACTGATCTAGGATCAGTTCCAAGTACATGTAATTGTATTCATTATTATCCAAAAAACAAAACCGATCCTAGATCAGCACTCATACTCTGAGATGCTTTATGAATACCGGCCATGCTTCCCACTCTTCTATCCTGAAGGGGGCAGTAGAGTGTACATTTTTGTCTTGGAAAGGCAGGTTGTCGCAGCCAGGATATTAATTACAATCGAGTCAAACTGAGAGAGATAGAAGTAATCAATAGGATAGAGTAAAATCAATCCGTCTCTACCTGCCTTGCCATCAGTGTGTGTAGTTATTATGAGACAGAACAGAACAGAGGGCTAGAGAATGAGAAAAGACTGGATTTCTTATTTATTTGATGTGTTTGTATAATTGATGGTCTGACAAGCACGTGTAGCACGGTGGGATTTAATTTGGAAGACTGAGTTAAGAACGGGCCCTGGTTTCCTGTCTCCACAGCTAGCTGTCAGCCAGTCAAAGGATTCCACCGCCTTCCACTGTGCTGTCACTGTGTTCTGTCAATGTCACGTCTTTGATTGTCAACCATCTTAAGGTTTTTTCAGCATCAATACGATTGTTGTGCTGGCAAGTCGCAATGAGCTATGGTTGAGGACTTCTGTTTTCGCACGCTAGACATGTTTTTCATCCAGCTCAGAGGAAATGTAAAGGCGGCAGACAAGGATCAATGTTTTGACTCAAAACCTGAAGCTGTGTTTTTTTTGAATGCTGGTCAAAGTGTGCCTGTAACCCTCTTAAAACCCCAGTGTGTGTATGGGGTAACCTGTATCACATAAACCTCTAGTGTTGAGTTATTCACTCACTCACTCACTCACTCACTCCCCCCCCTCCCTCTTTCTCTGTTGCGTGCAGAGCGTCCCCAGGCCCTGATAGAAAATAAAGTTATTTTTGATAGTGGCCCCTTGTAAAATGTAGAGAATAGGAGGATCTAGTGATAAATATTGAATATGGGTGCATCTTGGGACACGGGCTGGCGGGAGGGAGGTTTCTAGCCTACCGTCTCTGTTCTGGTCACTGTAGCCTAGCGTAGGGCCACGAGCAGAAGGCTGCATCCCAGATTGCACCCTAGATTGCACCCTATCTCCCTATATAGTGTACTACTTTTGACCAGAGCTCTATGGGTCCTGGTCAAAAGTATGGTAGGCTAGTGCCCTAGCACTAGGTTTGGTGTGCTCTGTCTGGCCCTGCTGCCACTGCTTTTAGGCTACCCAAATAAGTATTTGATGCTAGAACAGTTCTTTAGCCTAGTTTTTATAAGTAGGCATTACTTAATTTTAACTAAATGAAAGGTTTATAGAGGCAAGACATTTGACAACGTAATGATTGTTGCTGTTGTGGTTTCCATCCTAAATGTTAAGTTGGCTATAGGGCTGCATATGGATGTTAGACACAGGGGATTTAAATGAGCCGCACTCAACAATGAGTTGCTCTCCTGCCAAGCCCAGAAATAACAACTTGGAAAAGGATCGTTCCGCGCCAGCAGAATGTTTTTGGGGGGTATCTCCGATTTGTTCTGGCAGTTTTCACATAATAAACTTCATTGAGAGGAAGGATGTTTTGAAATGCTTTTTCCATTTTGTGTCACCAACCATTTCTGAGAGAAATCTGATGAAAGCAGACATTTTAAGCCTTTTTTTAGATGTGTTATGTAAGACCCTATGATCTGTGAACCGTACATGATGAACCGTACATCTTGCTGTCATTATCCTCCTTATAGTGTGCCATACAATATGGAGTATGTCTAGATTCGGAAATAAAACATATCACACATTTATTCAACATTACAAATATATCTACCCTTTTTTTGTGTGAATTCGTTCATTTTAAGACATTAAAAAGTAAAAAGCATGAAGTTCCTATTTGCGAATTGCCAGAACAATCTGAGATACCAAAATATTTTTCAGCTCCCGCTGGCGTGCAGTCACCCCAGAGCCATTTTTGGCTCCTAAAATAGAGCTGCATTAAGAAGTGCAGTCCAAAGGGCTTCTGTAGTGAACCATGTCTAATGCCTTGCCTTTAGGACTGGGCTCTCTGTAGTGAACCATGTCTAATGCCTTGCCTTTAGGACTGGGCTCTCTGTAGTGAACCATGCCTAATGCCTTGCCTTTAGGACTGGGCTCTCTGTAGTGAACCATGCCTAATGCCTTGCCTTTAGGACTGGGCTCTCTGTAGTGAACCATGCCTAATGCCTTGCCTTTAGGACTGGGCTCTCTGTAGTGAACCATGCCTAATGCCTTGCCTTTAGGACTGGGCTCTCTGTAGTGAACCATGCCTAATGCCTTGCCTTTAGGACTGGGCTCTCTGTAGTGAACCATGTCTAATGCCTTGCCTTTAGGACTGGGCTCTCTGTAGTGAACCATGCCTAATGCCTTGCCTTTAGGACTGGGCTCTCTGTAGTGAACCATGCCTAATGCCTTGCCTTTAGGACTGGGCTCTCTGTAGTGAACCATGCCTAATGCCTTGCCTTTAGGACTGGGCTCTCTGTAGTGAACCATGCCTAATGCCTTGCCTTTAGGACTGGGCTCTCTGTAGTGAACCATGCCTAATGCCTTGCCTTTAGGACTGGGCTCTCTGTAGTGAACCATGCCTAATGCCTTGCCTTTAGGACTGGGCTCTCTGTAGTGAACCATGCCTAATGCCTTGCCTTTAGGACTGGGCTCTCTGTAGTGAACCATGCCTAATGCCTTGCCTTTAGGACTGGGCTCTCTGTAGTGAACCATGCCTAATGCCTTGCCTTTAGGACTGGGCTCTCTGTAGTGAACCATGCCTAATGCCTTGCCTTTAGGACTGGGCTCTCTGTAGTGAACCATGCCTAATGCCTTGCCTTTAGGACTGGGCTCTCTGTAGTGAACCATGCCTAATGCCTTGCCTTTAGGACTGGGCTCTCTGTAGTGAACCATGCCTAATGCCTTGCCTTTAGGACTGGGCTCTCTGTCGTGAACCATGCCTAATGCCTTGCCTTTAGGACTGGGCTCTCTGTCGTGAACCATGCCTAATGCCTTGCCTTTAGGACTGGGCTCTCTGTAGTGAACCATGCCTAATGCCTTGCCTTTAGGACTGGGCTCTCTGTCGTGAACCATGCCTAATGCCTTGCCTTTAGGACTGGGCTCTCTGTAGTGAACCATGCCTAATGCCTTGCCTTTAGGACTGGGCTCTCTGTCGTGAACCATGCCTAATGCCTTGCCTTTAGGACTGGGCTCTCTGTCGTGAACCATGCCTAATGCCTTGCCTTTAGGACTGGGCTCTCTGTCGTGAACCATGCCTAATGCCTTGCCTTTAGGACTGGGCTCTCTGTAGTGAACCATGCCTAATGCCTTGCCTTTAGGACTGGGCTCTCTGTAGTGAACCATGCCTAATGCCTTGCCTTTAGGACTGGGCTCTCTGTAGTGAACCATGCCTAATGCCTTGCCTTTAGGACTGGGCTCTCTGTAGTGAACCATGCCTAATGCCTTGCCTTTAGGACTGGGCTCTCTGTAGTGAACCATGCCTAATGCCTTGCCTTTAGGACTGGGCTCTCTGTAGTGAACCATGCCTAATGCCTTGCCTTTAGGACTGGGCTCTCTGTAGTGAACCATGCCTAATGCCTTGCCTTTAGGACTGGGCTCTCTGTCGTGAACCATGCCTAATGCCTTGCCTTTAGGACTGGGCTCTCTGTCGTGAACCATGCCTAATGCCTTGCCTTTAGGACTGGGCTCTCTGTCGTGAACCATGCCTAATGCCTTGCCTTTAGGACTGGGCTCTCTGTCGTGAACCATGCCTAATGCCTTGCCTTTAGGACTGGGCTCTCTGTCGTGAACCATGCCTAATGCCTTGCCTTTAGGACTGGGCTCTCTGTCGTGAACCATGCCTAATGCCTTGCCTTTAGGACTGGGCTCTCTGTCGTGAACCATGCCTAATGCCTTGCCTTTAGGACTGGGCTCTCTGTAGTGAACCATGCCTAATGCCTTGCCTTTAGGACTGGGCTCTCTGTAGTGAACCATGCCTAATGCCTTGCCTTTAGGACTGGGCTCTCTGTAGTGAACCATGCCTAATGCCTTGCCTTTAGGACTGGGCTCTCTGTAGTGAACCATGCCTAATGCCTTGCCTTTAGGACTGGGCTCTCTGTAGTGAACCATGCCTAATGCCTTGCCTTTAGGACTGGGCTCTCTGTAGTGAACCATGCCTAATGCCTTGCCTTTAGGACTGGGCTCTCTGTAGTGAACCATGCCTAATGCCTTGCCTTTAGGACTGGGCTCTCTGTAGTGAACCATGCCTAATGCCTTGCCTTTAGGACTGGGCTCTCTGTAGTGAACCATGCCTAATGCCTTGCCTTTAGGACTGGGCTCTCTGTCGTGAACCATGCCTAATGCCTTGCCTTTAGGACTGGGCTCTCTGTCGTGAACCATGCCTAATGCCTTGCCTTTAGGACTGGGCTCTCTGTAGTGAACCATGCCTAATGCCTTGCCTTTAGGACTGGGCTCTCTGTCGTGAACCATGCCTAATGCCTTGCCTTTAGGACTGGGCTCTCTGTCGTGAACCATGCCTAATGCCTTGCCTTTAGGACTGGGCTCTCTGTCGTGAACCATGCCTAATGCCTTGCCTTTAGGACTGGGCTCTCTGTAGTCTATAATTACATCATCAGTGTGTGACCGTCCTTACTCACAGAAGCTGGCATCAGTGCGTCTCAAATGGCACCCTATTTCCATGGAAACCATTTCCTATATAGTGCTACTTTTGACCAGAGCCTTTGCTTTATTTACACATTTCACTAAGACATCCATCCCCACTTTGGAGGCAAATACAGGATAAGTGCTGGGCTTCCCCCCTCCCAGCAGGAGAAGGAGATTAGATTTTTCTGTGCATCAACCAGTGGGGGCTGCTGAGGGGAGGACAACTCATAATAATGGCTGGAACAGAACATATGTGACGGCATCAAACACATGGAAAGTATTCAATACCATTCCAGTAATTCCTCTCCAGCCATTTTACCACGAACCCATCATCCCCAACCTCCTGTGACATCAGCTAGTGAGACTTCAACTGGTGTTTTTTAATTAGCCAGTGTACAAATTAGCTGCCGATGTTGCTTTTCATAATGAGAGGTTGAGCGATGTTGTTGCTGTTTATTCCCTCTTGTAAAGTGTATTGAGACTCTGTGACGATGTACTTTGAATTCGCTTGACTTGTTCACATGGCCTAGGCTGGTCTGGCGTTCGAAGCTGCTGCCTCCGGAAAATATCCCTGCAGCATGGGTTGGAATCTGGCCCACTGCTATTTCAGCACACTCTCTCCTCCATCTTTCCTCTACCTTTGACTACACTACATGACCAAAAAATTATGTGGACACCTGCTCGTCAAACATCTAATTCCAAGTCATGGGCATTAATGTGGAGTTGGACCCTCCTTTTGCTGCTATAACAGCCTCCAGGGGGCAATGTCATGCTGAAACAGGAAAGGGTCTTCCCCAAACTGTTGGCACAATGCTGGAAGCACAGAATCGTCTAGAATGTCATTGTATGCTGTAGTGTTAAGATTTCCCTTCACTAGAACTAAGGGCCCTAGCCCGAACCATGAAAAACAGCCCCAGACCAATAATCATCCTCCACCAAACTTTACAGTTGGCATTATGCATTGGGGCAGATGGTGTTCTCCTGGTATCCGCCAAACACAGATTTGTCCGTCGGACTGCCAGATGGTGAAGTATGATTCATCACTCCAGAGAACGCGTTTCCACTGCTCCAGAGTCCAATGGCGGCGAGTTTTACATCACTCCAGCCGACGCTTGGCATTGCGCATGGTGATCTTAGGCTTGTGTGCGGCTGCTCGGCCATGGAAACCCATTTCAGGAAGCTCCCGACGAACAGTTCTTGTGCTGACGTTGCTTCCAGAGGCAGTTTGGAACTTGGTAGTGAGTGTTGCAACCAAGGACAGACGGTTTTTACGTGCTACGCGCTTCAGCACTCGGTTAGACGGTTCCACTTTACAATGACAGCCCTTACAATTGACCGGGGTAGCTCTAGCAGGGCAGAAATTTGATGAACTGACTTGTTGGAAAGGTGGCACCCTATGACGGTGCCACGTTGAAAGTTCTTCAGTAAGGCCATTCTACTGCCAATGTTTGTCTATGGAGATTGCATGACTGGGTGCTCGATTTTATACACCGGTCAGCAATGGGTGCGGCTGAAATAGCCAAATCCACTCATTTGTAGGGGTGTCCACGTATGTTTGTGTGTATGTATAGCATACCTCTGGCCTGTCACATTATCAAAAAATGTATAACTGTATAACTGCCTCGTGTTTTGCTTTCAGGGCCGAGGTGGGCACCATCTTTGCTCTGAGCTGGCTCATCACATGGTACGGCCACGTCCTGTCTGAGTTCCGTCACGTTCTCAGGCTCTATGACTTCTTCCTGGCTTCACACCCCCTGATGGCCATCTACTTCGCTGCCGTTGTAAGAACCACCATTTTAACTGTGACCTCTGTTTTATAGTAATAGAATACTATAGAATGGATATGTTGTTGTGCATTTGTGTGAGGAATGGACATGTTTCTTCTACCTTACTCTGTACCTGCACCTGTGTGCTTCCAAGTTGTCTGCTGAACATATTTTTGGGGCCGTATGTATTTTCTGTAAGTGACTGTACCATGCCCAAAATACTATCCGAGGTGAATTCAGGGATGCACTCTTATTTCCACTGAGTGTACAAAACATTGAGTTGCACCCCCTTTTGTCCTCAACAGCCTCAATTCGTCAGGGCATGGGCTCTAGGTGTCGAAAGCGTTTCACAGGGATGCTGGCCCATGTTGACTCCAATGCTTCCCACAGTTGTCAAGTTGGCTGGATGTCGTTTGGATGGTGGACCATTTTTGATACACATGGGAAACTGTTGTGTGTGAAAAACCCAACAGCTTTGCAGTTCTTGACACACTCCAACCGGTGTGCCTGGAACCTACTACCATACCCCATTCAAAGGCATGTCATTTGTCTTGCCCATTCACCCTCCGAATGGCACACATACACAATCCATGTCTCAATTATCTCAATGCTTAAAAATCCTTCTTTAACCTGTCTCCTCCCCTTCATCTACACTGATTTGAAGTGGATTTAACAAGTGACATCAGTAAGGGATACTCTCTTTCACATGGATTCACCTGGTGAGTCTGTCATGGAAAGTGCAGGTGTTCTTAATGTTTTGTCCTGTCAGTGTATAGGACAGTGGTCACTAAAGGACAAAAAAACAAAAAATTGTCCACACATTCCACTAAGCTCTCATTAGATGGTATTGGGGAAGTGATATCTCGCCAAACTTCAAATGTGTCTTTCTCGCTCTGCGCTTTGTAAATGGAGTTGTTTTTTGACTACATGTCAGCAGCAAAAGCAAACAAGTTTTTCAAAAAGAAAAGGCAAGGATTTATCTTTTTACACACACACACACACACACACTCACACTCACACACTCACACTCACACACACACACTCACACACACACACTCACACACACACACTCACACACACACACTCACACACACACACTCACACACACTCACACACACACACACACACTCACACACACTCACTCACACTCACTCACACTCACTCACACTCACTCACACTCACACTCACTCACTCACTCACACTCACACACTCACACTCACACTCACACTCACACACACACTCACACACTCACACAAGCAAGCACAGGAATCCAGGGCACTTTGTTGTAGCTAGACCAGTTAATTAAACAACTGTAATGTGGAGTGTGGAGGACTAGCTGTGTTTGTGCTAGATTGCTTTAAATGGCCCCTTTCTTCTCCTTCCATAAGCCTATCCCCTGCTAGATATTGGAGCTGCATGAAAACCAAAGGGGGCCTGAGGCCTTTTGAAGTCGGGATACAAAGCAGTCAGGAAATGTTGTTCGTCCTGCCTCCTCATGTTACTAGGCACAGTAGTTCGTCCTGCCTCCTCAGGTTACTAGGCACAGTAGTTCGTCCTGCCTCCTCAGGTTACTAGGCACAGTAGTTCGTCCTGCCTCCTCATGTTACTAGGCACAGTAGTTCGTCCTGCCTCCTCAGGTTACTAGGCACAGTAGTTCGTCCTGCCTCCTCAGGTTACTAGGCACAGTAGTTCGTCCTGCCTCCTCAGGTTACTAGGCACAGTAGTTCGTCCTGACTCCTCAGGTTACTAGGCACAGTAGTTCGTCCTGACTCCTCAGGTTACTAGGCGCAGTAGTTCGTCCTGACTCCTCAGGTTACTAGGCGCAGTAGTTCGTCCTGACTCCTCAGGTTACTAGGCGCAGTAGTTCGTCCTGACTCCTCAGGTTACTAGGCGCAGTAGTTCGTCCTGACTCCTCAGGTTACTAGGCGCAGTAGTTCGTCCTGACTCCTCAGGTTACTAGGCACGGGGGGGGGGGCTTAACCCTTTGACTCTGTGCCCGGCCAAAACCCAAAATCGTTACTCACCGCACATCTTCCGGATCAGAACACAGTCTGGTGTATATGTCTGATGTACATGGTAGACGTTGATCTACTATGAATGTCGATTTGAAACTTATTAATTGGGTTTTAACAGAATGTAGCTAGACAAATTGTCACCACTCTCTACTGATTGGTTGAATCGGACAGAGCATGCTAATATTCTGTCTCCTTTGTAGATCGTCCTGCACAGGGAGAAGGAGGTGAAGCAAACCGAGTGTGACATGGCCATGGTGCACCAACTCCTGTCTAAGATCCCCCAGGACCTGCCCTACGAGGAGCTCATCACCCAGGCCCACTGCCTCTTTACCCGCTACCCGCCCTCCCTGCTGGCCAAGCGTGCTGCTCTGCAGTCCCGCAATAGGTGGGTGTATCAGGGTCTCTCTCTATAACTTACAGTACAGGGGATGAGACTGCTTCAACCAACTAGTCCAGTGTTATGACTACTGTTGTCAGGATCTATGATCTAAAGAACAGAGCAGAGGCTCCTGCTACATCTGGCTTAGGAATTAATGGAGATGTGGATCCTGCCAGTCACTTGGTAACGGAGGAGACATTACTTGGAACCAAATGTAGCACAGTCAGATTGAGCTTGTAGACAGTGGAAAATGAACTGCAGTGTAGACCCAGCAGGGGATTCCATCCAACCTGCAGACTCGTGGATGTCTGTCTGCTGCAACCGATGGGGTTTTACTGTTCAGGCCTGGCGTGGATCCTCCAGACCCCTCAAATTCAGATCTGGACCTCAAAGCTGACTAGTGGTGGCTGTTCCGTTGTCTGGGGGTAGAAGCTATTGGCCAGTCTCAGTTTTAGCCATGATGCTCCTATACTGCCGCGTCTGAGGGATGGGAGAACAGGCCGTGGCTGAGGTCCTTGATGATCTTCTTGGCCTTCCTTTGACACTTGGTGTTGTAGGTGGCCTGAAGGGCAGGCAGTGTGCTCCCAATAGTGTGTTGGGCTGAACGTACCACACTCTAGACTTACAATATTCACATATCCAACAATCAGGTTTTAGTCTGAACTGGCCTGAAACATGGGGAACGTGCGGGGAGATAGTCCCCTGTGTAGTATTCGCAGTAGATCTAACTTTGACTGCGAGTAGAGTAGAGCTCTCTGTGGTTTTTCCACATGTCCAGCAGGTGGTGTTGTTGAGCACAGCCCACACCACAGACTATTCTCCTCATGATGCTGGAGCTAATCCTCTTCCTCCTTAGTGTCTTTTGTGATGTGGCTGATGTTCAGTCCTGCCTGTCTGCATCCCAGTCCTTTGTATGCTAACGCTATGTGTCAGTCTGTGAGATTGAGCCTGTAGATCCCTGCACGTTTCTCCTTTTCCCCCCACAGGTAGGTTGCTAGTCTCACTTTTATGATGGTATCAACACCAGCGGGAGCTAATGAATACCTTTAGCATGCCCGCAAGAGCAATGTTGTTCTCCCTCTATTCATGTGTCCCTGGTGGACAGAAATGTCTTCTAAACAGTGTTTTGGATCCAGTGACAGCAATGTGGTTGACTTTAGATCTGACAGGCAGCGAGAGAGAAAACCTGCCTCTTGTCAGAAAAGGTTGTGGAGAAGGATGGGAGGGTTAGTTGTCTGGGTTTGGGATGTATTCTCTTCTCTTTTCAACGTCACACTCGTCACACCACAGAGAGAGAAGGGGGGGGGGGGGGCTTGTGCAGATGCCAGCTATCCAATAAATAAGCCTAGTCCCTAGGTAATTATGGGGCTGTCTTATTTAGCATGAAAACCCCCATCTCCATCAGGGGCGGGGGGGGAGTGGGTAATTTGGGAAGGCTGCGTTGTGTGGTACATGCCCCAATATTGTTCTTGGGGCGGAGATGAAATTAGTAGCTTTCACCGCACTCCAACCCCTGGTTTCTGGCTCTATTTGTCTGACTGACTTTAGAATGGGCTGCAATGGGGAGGCTGTGGTTAGAATGGGCTGCAATGGGGAGGCTGTGGTTGCAATGGGGAGGCTGTGGTTGCAATGGGGAGGCTGTGGTTGCAATGGGGAGGCTGTGGTTGCAATGGGGAGGCTGTGGTTGCAATGGGGAGGCTGTGGTTGCAATGGGGAGGCTGTGGTTGCAATGGGGAGGCTGTGGTTGCAATGGGGAGGCTGTGGTTGCAATGGGGAGGCTGTGGTTGCAATGGGGAGGCTGTGGTTGCAATGGGGAGGCTGTGGTTGCAATGGGGAGGCTGTGGTTGCAATGGGGAGGCTGTGGTTGCAATGGGGAGGCTGTGGTTGCAATGGGGAGGCTGTGGTTGCAATGGGGAGGCTGTGGTTGCAATGGGGAGGCTGTGGTTGCAATGGGGAGGCTGTGGTTAGAATGGGGATGATGTGGTTAGAATGGGCTGCAGTGGGGAGGATGTGGTTAGAATGGGCTACAATTGGGATGATGTGGTTAGAATGGGCTGCAATGGGGAGGATGTGGTTAGAATGGGCTGCAATGGGGAGGATGTGGTTAGAATAGGCTGCAATGGGGAGGATGTGGTTAGAATAGGCTGCAATGGGGAGGATGTGGTTTCAATGGGGAGGATGTGGTTAGAATGGGGATGATGTGGTTAGAATGGGGATGATGTGGTTAGAATGGGCTGCAGTGGGGAGGATGTGGTTAGAATGGGCTACAATTGGGATGATGTGGTTAGAATGGGCTGCAATGGGGAGGATGTGGTTAGAATAGGCTGCAATGGGGTGGATGTGGTTAGAATGGGCTGCAATGGGGTGGATGTGGTTAGAATGGGCTACAATGGGATGTGGTTAGAATGGGCTGCAGTGGGGATGATGTGGTTGCAATGGGCTGCAATGGGGAGGATGTAATTCGAATGGGCTGCGATGGGGAGGATGTGGTTAGAATGGGCTGCGATGGGGAGGATGTGGTTAGAATGGGGAGGATGTGGTTAGAATGGGCTGCAGTGGGATGTGGTTAGAATGGGGAGGATGTGGTTAGAATGGGCTGCAATGGGGAGGATGTGGTTAGAATGGGCTACAATGGGGAGGATGTGGTTGCAAGGGGGAGGATGTGGTTAGAATGGGCTGCAATGGGGAGGATGTGGTTAGGATGGGCTGCAAGGGGGAGGATGTGGTTAGAATGGGCTGCAATGGGGAGGATGTGGTTAGAATGGGCTGCAATGGGGAGGATGTGGTTAGAATGGGCTGCAATGGGGAGGATGTGGTTAGAATGGGCTGCAATGTGGAGGATGTGATTAGATTGGGCTGCAATGGGGAGGATGTGGTTAGAATGGGCTGCAATGGGGAGGATGTAATTCGAATGGGCTGCGATGGGGAGGATGTGGTTAGAATGGGCTGCGATGGGGAGGATGTGGTTAGAATGGGGAGGATGTGGTTAGAATGGGCTGCAGTGGGATGTGGTTAGAATGGGGAGGATGTGGTTAGAATGGGCTGCAATGGGGAGGATGTGGTTAGAATGGGCTACAATGGGGAGGATGTGGTTGCAAGGGGGAGGATGTGGTTAGAATGGGCTGCAATGGGGAGGATGTGGTTAGGATGGGCTGCAAGGGGGAGGATGTGGTTAGAATGGGCTGCAATGGGGAGGATGTGGTTAGAATGGGCTGCAATGGGGAGGATGTGGTTAGAATGGGCTGCAATGGGGAGGATGTGGTTAGAATGGGCTGCAATGTGGAGGATGTGATTAGATTGGGCTGCAATGGGGAGGATGTGGTTAGAATGGGCTGCAAGGGGGAGGATGTGGTTAGAATGGGCTGCAATGGGGAGGATGTGGTTAGAATGGGCTGCAAGGGGGAGGATGTGGTTAGAATGGGCTGCAATGGGGAGGATGTGGTTAGAATGGGCTGCAATGGGGAGGATGTGGTTAGAATGGGCTGCAATGGGGAGGATGTGGTTAGAATGGGCTGCGATGGGGAGGATGTGGTTAGAATGGGCTGCGATGGGGAGGATGTGGTTAGAATGGGCTGCGATGGGGAGGATGTGGTTAGAATGGGCTGCAATGGGGAGGATGTGGTTGCAATCGGGATGATGTGGTTAGAATGGGGAGGATGTGATTTAGAATGGGCTGCAAGGGGGATGATGTGGTTAGAATGGGCTGCAATGTGGAGGATGTGATTAGATTGGGCTGCAATGGGGAGGATGTGGTTAGAATGGGCTGCAATGGGGAGGATATAATTAGAATGGGCTACAATGGGGAGGAGGTGGTTAGAATGGGCTGCAATGGGGAGGATGTGGTTGCAATGGGGAGGATGTGATTTAGAATGGGCTGCAAGGGGGATGATGTGGTTAGAATGGGCTGCAATGTGGAGGATGTGATTAGATTGGGCTGCAATGGGGAGGATGTGGTTAGAATGGGCTGCAAGGGGGAGGATGTGGTTAGAATGGGCTGCAATGGGGAGGATGTGGTTAGAATGGGCTGCAAGGGGGAGGATGTGGTTAGAATGGGCTGCAATGGGGAGGATGTGGTTAGAATGGGCTGCAAGGGGGAGGATGTGGTTAGAATGGGCTGCAATGGGGAGGATGTGGTTAGAATGGGCTGCAATGGGGAGGATGTGGTTAGAATGGGCTGCAATGGGGAGGATGTGGTTAGAATGGGCTGCGATGGGGAGGATGTGGTTAGAATGGGCTGCGATGGGGAGGATGTGGTTAGAATGGGCTGCGATGGGGAGGATGTGGTTAGAATGGGCTGCAATGGGGAGGATGTGGTTGCAATCGGGATGATGTGGTTAGAATGGGGAGGATGTGATTTAGAATGGGCTGCAAGGGGGATGATGTGGTTAGAATGGGCTGCAATGGGGATGTGGTTAGAATGGGCTGCAATGTGGAGGATGTGATTAGATTGGGCTGCAATGGGGAGGATGTGGTTAGAATGGGCTGCAATGGGGAGGAGGTGGTTAGAATGGGCTGCAATGGGGAGGATGTGGTTGCAATGGGGAGGATGTAATTAGAATGGGCTGCAATGGGGAGGATGTGGTTAGGATGGGCTGCAAGGGGGAGGATGTGGTTAGAATGGGCTGCAATGGGGAGGATGTGGTTAGAATGGGCTGCAATGGGGAGGATGTGGTTAGAATGGGCTGCAATGGGGAGGATGTGGTTAGAATGGGCTGCAATGTGGAGGATGTGATTAGATTGGGCTGCAATGGGGAGGATGTGGTTAGAATGGGCTGCAATGGGGAGGATGTAATTCGAATGGGCTGCGATGGGGAGGATGTGGTTAGAATGGGCTGCGATGGGGAGGATGTGGTTAGAATGGGGAGGATGTGGTTAGAATGGGCTGCAGTGGGATGTGGTTAGAATGGGGAGGATGTGGTTAGAATGGGCTGCAATGGGGAGGATGTGGTTAGAATGGGCTACAATGGGGAGGATGTGGTTGCAAGGGGGAGGATGTGGTTAGAATGGGCTGCAATGGGGAGGATGTGGTTAGGATGGGCTGCAAGGGGGAGGATGTGGTTAGAATGGGCTGCAATGGGGAGGATGTGGTTAGAATGGGCTGCAATGGGGAGGATGTGGTTAGAATGGGCTGCAATGGGGAGGATGTGGTTAGAATGGGCTGCAATGTGGAGGATGTGATTAGATTGGGCTGCAATGGGGAGGATGTGGTTAGAATGGGCTGCAAGGGGGAGGATGTGGTTAGAATGGGCTGCAATGGGGAGGATGTGGTTAGAATGGGCTGCAAGGGGGAGGATGTGGTTAGAATGGGCTGCAATGGGGAGGATGTGGTTAGAATGGGCTGCAATGGGGAGGATGTGGTTAGAATGGGCTGCAATGGGGAGGATGTGGTTAGAATGGGCTGCGATGGGGAGGATGTGGTTAGAATGGGCTGCGATGGGGAGGATGTGGTTAGAATGGGCTGCGATGGGGAGGATGTGGTTAGAATGGGCTGCAATGGGGAGGATGTGGTTGCAATCGGGATGATGTGGTTAGAATGGGGAGGATGTGATTTAGAATGGGCTGCAAGGGGGATGATGTGGTTAGAATGGGCTGCAATGTGGAGGATGTGATTAGATTGGGCTGCAATGGGGAGGATGTGGTTAGAATGGGCTGCAATGGGGAGGATATAATTAGAATGGGCTACAATGGGGAGGAGGTGGTTAGAATGGGCTGCAATGGGGAGGATGTGGTTGCAATGGGGAGGATGTGATTTAGAATGGGCTGCAAGGGGGATGATGTGGTTAGAATGGGCTGCAATGTGGAGGATGTGATTAGATTGGGCTGCAATGGGGAGGATGTGGTTAGAATGGGCTGCAAGGGGGAGGATGTGGTTAGAATGGGCTGCAATGGGGAGGATGTGGTTAGAATGGGCTGCAAGGGGGAGGATGTGGTTAGAATGGGCTGCAATGGGGAGGATGTGGTTAGAATGGGCTGCAAGGGGGAGGATGTGGTTAGAATGGGCTGCAATGGGGAGGATGTGGTTAGAATGGGCTGCAATGGGGAGGATGTGGTTAGAATGGGCTGCAATGGGGAGGATGTGGTTAGAATGGGCTGCGATGGGGAGGATGTGGTTAGAATGGGCTGCGATGGGGAGGATGTGGTTAGAATGGGCTGCGATGGGGAGGATGTGGTTAGAATGGGCTGCAATGGGGAGGATGTGGTTGCAATCGGGATGATGTGGTTAGAATGGGGAGGATGTGATTTAGAATGGGCTGCAAGGGGGATGATGTGGTTAGAATGGGCTGCAATGGGGATGTGGTTAGAATGGGCTGCAATGTGGAGGATGTGATTAGATTGGGCTGCAATGGGGAGGATGTGGTTAGAATGGGCTGCAATGGGGAGGAGGTGGTTAGAATGGGCTGCAATGGGGAGGATGTGGTTGCAATGGGGAGGATGTAATTAGAATGGGCTGCAATGGGGAGGATGTGGTTGCGATGGGGAGGATGTGGTTAGAATGGGCTGCAAGGGGGAGGATGTGGTTAGAATGGGCTGCAATGGGGAGGATGTGGTTAGAATGGGCTGCAATGGGGAGGATGTGGTTAGAATGGGCTGCAATGGGGAGGATGTGGTTAGAATGGGCTGCGATGGGGAGGATGTGGTTAGAATGGGCTGCGATGGGGAGGATGTGGTTAGAATGGGCTGCGATGGGGAGGATGTGGTTAGAATGGGCTGCAATGGGGAGGATGTGGTTGCAATCGGGATGATGTGGTTAGAATGGGGAGGATGTGATTTAGAATGGGCTGCAAGGGGGATGATGTGGTTAGAATGGGCTGCAATGTGGAGGATGTGATTAGATTGGGCTGCAATGGGGAGGATGTGGTTAGAATGGGCTGCAATGGGGAGGATATAATTAGAATGGGCTACAATGGGGAGGAGGTGGTTAGAATGGGCTGCAATGGGGAGGATGTGGTTGCAATGGGGAGGATGTGATTTAGAATGGGCTGCAAGGGGGATGATGTGGTTAGAATGGGCTGCAATGTGGAGGATGTGATTAGATTGGGCTGCAATGGGGAGGATGTGGTTAGAATGGGCTGCAAGGGGGAGGATGTGGTTAGAATGGGCTGCAATGGGGAGGATGTGGTTAGAATGGGCTGCAAGGGGGAGGATGTGGTTAGAATGGGCTGCAATGGGGAGGATGTGGTTAGAATGGGCTGCAAGGGGGAGGATGTGGTTAGAATGGGCTGCAATGGGGAGGATGTGGTTAGAATGGGCTGCAATGGGGAGGATGTGGTTAGAATGGGCTGCAATGGGGAGGATGTGGTTAGAATGGGCTGCGATGGGGAGGATGTGGTTAGAATGGGCTGCGATGGGGAGGATGTGGTTAGAATGGGCTGCGATGGGGAGGATGTGGTTAGAATGGGCTGCAATGGGGAGGATGTGGTTGCAATCGGGATGATGTGGTTAGAATGGGGAGGATGTGATTTAGAATGGGCTGCAAGGGGGATGATGTGGTTAGAATGGGCTGCAATGGGGATGTGGTTAGAATGGGCTGCAATGTGGAGGATGTGATTAGATTGGGCTGCAATGGGGAGGATGTGGTTAGAATGGGCTGCAATGGGGAGGAGGTGGTTAGAATGGGCTGCAATGGGGAGGATGTGGTTGCAATGGGGAGGATGTAATTAGAATGGGCTGCAATGGGGAGGATGTGGTTGCGATGGGGAGGATGTGGTTAGAATGGTCTGCAAGGGGGGAGGATGTGGTTAGAATGTGCTGAAATTGGGAGGATGTGGCTGCTATGGGGAGGATGTGGTTAAAATGGGCTGCAATGGGGAGGATGTGGTTAGAATGGGCTGCGATGGGGAGGATGTGGTTAGAATGGGCTGCGATGGGGAGGATGACATTAGAATGGGCTGCAATGGGGAGGATGTGGTTGCAATCGGGATGATGTGGTTAGAATGAGGAGGATGTGATTTAGAATGGGGTGCAAGGGGGATGATGTGGTTAGAATGGGCTGCAATGTGGAGGATGTGATTAGATTGGGCTGCAATGGGGAGGATGTGGTTAGAATGGGCTGCAATGGGGAGGATATAATTAGAATGGGCTACAATGGGGAGGAGGTGGTTAGAATTGGCTGCAATGGGGAGGATGTGGTTGCAATGGGGAGGATGTGATTTAGAATGGGCTGCAAGGGGGATGATGTGGTTAGAATGGGCTGCAATGTGGAGGATGTGATTAGTTTGGGCTGCAATGGGGAGGATGTGGTTAGAATGGGCTGCAATGGGGAGGATATAATTAGAATGGGCTACAATGGGGAGGAGGTGGTTAGAATGGGCTGCAATGGGGAGGATGTGGTTGCAATGGGGAGGATGTAATTAGAATGGGCTGCAATGGGGAGGATGTGGTTGCGATGGGGAGGATGTGGTTAGAATGGTCTGCAAGGGGGGAGGATGTGGTTAGAATGTGCTGAAATTGGGAGGATGTGGCTGCTATGGGGAGGATGTGGTTAAAATGGGCTGCAATGGGGAGGATGTGGTGATGTAGAGTTCTCCCTCAATAGCTTTTTTCAGGCCTTTTCAGTGACAATTTTCTGATGATTAAGAAACATTGTGATTTATCACAATCAAATCAACAGAATTTAGCCTACCACTTCTTTCCTGCAGAAGCTGCCAGCTGTACCCCACCCAGTGCATCAGCTCCTCCAGCAGCAGTTGGTTGGTTGGCTGTTTGGTTGAGGGGCCTCCCCTCCCAGCCTTCTGGATTTACTGTGAGAAGCGGCTGGCCCAGCAGGACTGTGATGTAGCCGGCTTGGCCTCCACTGAGGCTGCACTGGGGGACAGTGATATCACCTCCGGCACATCTCTGAGCCAGGCGGTGGGGGGTTGAGGGGGGGATGGAGTGGGGGCTGGCACGGCAGTGGTTCCTGCGCAGCGACAGCGAGCATGCTGGGAAGCACAGAGGCGTTGGAAACGGATTAGCCAGTTAGACCTTGTGCACAATCACCTCTGACAGAGCTCCCTCCAACGAAAAGCGAACGGTTGCCGCTGCATTCATTTTTCCTTCCTCTCTCTCATACTCAGTCTAAAAATGTGGGTTTCATACGCAAAGGCAACGTATGATTGTAAACAAGTCTGTGTGTTAACATCTTGAAGGTCATGACATTGTGTGATATGATGCTTGGTGCTGATTTTTTTTGTGTGTTTGGTTGTGAGTGTTTACCATACCAATTCACAGGTGACCGTGACATCTACATACCCCCTACCTCCCTCCCTCACTTTCCCTCTCCGTAGCCCGTATCCTTCCACCAGCGCTGCAGTCAACCCTCGGTCCGTATCCTTCCACCAGCGCTGCAGTCATCCCTCTGTCCATGTCCTTCCACCAGCGCTGCAGTCAACCCTCGGTCCGTATCCTTCCACCAGCGCTGCAGTTATCCCTCGGTCCGTATCCTTCCACCAACGCTGCAGTCAACCCTCGGTCCGTATCCTTCCACCAGTGCTGCAGTCATCCCTCGGTCCATGTCCTTCCACCAGCGCTGCAGTCAACCCTCGGTCCGTATCCTTCCACCAACGCTGCAGTCATCCCTCGGTCCGTATCCTTCCACCAGTGCTGCAGTCATCCCTCGGTCCATGTCCTTCCACCAGCGCTGCAGTCAACCCTCGGTCCGTATCCTTCCACCAACGCTGCAGTCAACCCTCGGTCCGTATCCTTCCACCAGCGCTGCAGTCATCCCTCGGTCCGTATCCTTCCACCAACGCTGCAGTCATCCCTCGGTCCGTATCCTTCCACCAGCGCTGCAGTCATCCCTCGGTCCGTATCCTTCCACCAGCGCTGCAGTCATCCCTCGCTCCATATCCTTCCACCAGCACTGCAGTCAACCCTCGGTCCGTATCCTTCCACCAGCGCTGCAGTCATCCCTCAGTCCGTATCCTTCCACCAGCGCTGCAGTCATCCCTCGGTCTGTATCCTTCCACCAGCGCTGCAGTCAACCCTCGGCCCGTATCCTTCCACCAGCGCTGCAGTCATCCCTCGGTCTGTATCCTTCCACCAGCGCTGCAGTCATCCCTCGGTCTGTATCCTTCCACCAGCGCTGCAGTCATCCCTCGCTCCGTATCCTTCCACCAGTGCTGCAGTCATCCCTCGGTCCGTATCCTTCCACCAGTGCTGCAGTCATCCCTCGGTCCGTATCCTTCCACCAGCGCTGCAGTCATTCCTCTCAGGGTGTAAATGACATTGCTGACAAGAGGCCTTGAGTGACAGCCGGATACAAATGTCTGCCTGACAAGCAATGTAGTGACACTGCCTGTGCCACGCTCTCTGGATGGCTGGTTTCTGGTTGCTTCCTTCCTGTAGTAAGGTCAGGCAGTCAGTCAGGCAGGCAGGCAACAGGTAACATCGGGTAGAGAGAGGAGGCGACATCTAGAAGACAGGGTCACAATCATTAATTCAAACAATGTTTTGCAATGGAAAAGGAAAATGAGCATTACTTATTGGACATTTCAGGTAGAATTCTCCCTGTTTCAGTCTGTTTCCTTCCGTTTTAGAGTCTAATGAATTTGACCTAGCAGAGCTCGGCAGACTGAGAGTGTGCTGTGGGGGTCTCCAATTCGAGAATTGGCATTAGCTCCGTTAAGGAAGGTCATGTCTGTGTTTGTTTAACTTTGACCCAATGTAGAGTAACATATGACCTTGTGTCCCCTCCCCTTGCTCAGTAGTAGAGTGGTGAATGACATGACGTGTGAGGTCAAGTGTTAGAACTATTGACCCACTTATTATGTGTATAGGGGGAGGGCAAAGGAAAGCGGTAGAGAGGGACTCAAAAGTAAAGAGGGAGAGCGCGAGCAGGGGGATTGTGTTGCGTCACACTGCACGGCTGAAAGAGCAGCTCCCGGTGGCACCACGACAAACAGAACAGGGCCTGTCGGTGACGACTCAACCACACTGATCACCCTCTGCTTCTTCTGGGTCACGAGGACAGCTGCATGCCGACTCACCCGTCTGACCTCTCTTCTGTCCCTACTTTACTTCGGCCTAGGGAATAGGGTGCCATTTGGGACGCATCGCTGGTGTAGTAAAGCTAAACATGAATTAAAACATGAATACACAACTATTGTGGCACAGGAACACTGGCTACAGTGTGCCACGGTCACAGAGAATGACAGATGGGCACAGGATGGAAGGCTCACAAGGCCAATAGCCAAATTCATTTTGAAATGGCCCTCTATCCCTGAAATGACAACATACTTCATTTCTAAGTTAAGACACCAGCAAAGCCACCTCTACCTGACAAAATATTTCCCCCAACTCCCTCAAGGTTTAGAATGAGCTGCTTTCATCACAGTCATCAGCTCACTATCCTGTCAGCTGTATTCAAAGACTCAGTGTCACGGTCATTGACGAGGTCCTAGTCCCTTTCAACAGGAGGAGAAATGAGAGGAGAGAACATGGGCTAAGCCAGCCACTGACTGCACAGTACACTGTCACTGTCACACAGAGTGTGTATTCCAAATGACACCCTATTCCCTATTTAGTGCACTACTTTTGACCATGGCACATAGAGCTCTGGTCAATAGGGGTGCACTATATAGGGAATAGGGTGTCATTTGGAACGCCGTAGGAGAGGAGTAAGTGATAGGAGTCACCGGTGTACCACTACAGTATGTACACTACAGGAGGTTCATCAGAACAACCTGGCCCTCTGGGGTGTTAAGCTGTTTAAAGTGAAAGTTTAAAAGTTAATTGCTCTGCTGTTACCTGTCAGCTATTTTCATCCTGGGAGCAGTAGCAAATTATACTAATGAGAGAGAGAGATTGGAGAAAGGGACACTCTAAAAGCCCTCTTTAAAAGAGGAGAATGAAAGACTTAGACATTGAGCCCCTCAGCCCAGGCGTGAACGCTCAGGGTACCATTTTCCCAGAGGCGCTTTTCTGCCATTAACCGCCACGTTTTTTTGTGTTTTTTTGCCAGGTTCATAATCAGGAAAAAAGGCATTTGCATTTGGTATTGCAGCGCCATGTTTACTATTACTTCCAGAGGGATGATAATGAAATGGAAGTGAATATTTTATGATTTTTTAATGATGTTTTTCTTCGAACTGTTGAGGAAAATGTGTGTTGCTGTGATCTTACCCATCAGCACTAGCTGGTGCTTCTGGTGTTGTGTTGCTAATGTAATTGAGAAAAAGCTGTAGCCATATGAAGTGTCTTTGTTAAGGCCATAGGGCACTGTTCCCTCCCCCCCCCCCCCCCCCCCCCCTCCCTCCCTCCCTCCCTCCCTTCTCTCCCCCCCCCCCCCCTCCCTCCCATATGGTGTTTACTTTTTTTCATCTGTCTCTCTCCCTTTGGTCTTTCTTATTGACGTATATTTGTCTACCTTTTCACTATTCTTGTAAGCCATAACTAACTCGTAAGCCATAACTAACTCGTAAGCCATAACTAACTCGTAAGCCATAACTAACTCGGCAGAGATGAATAACTGTTATGAGAAAGTGTTTCTCTCAGACAGTATCTACTTCTGTCTGTCTCCAGCATCACCATCAACTGTTTCAAGGCTTTCCAGGCGGCCACTCAGCAGCAGCGGCCAGACTCGGTCCTACGTCGGCAGCTCCTCCAGGGCCGGGCCCGAGGCCTCGGAGGCCCAGACTCCCAGCTGGTCCTGTCCAGGGACACGCAGCCCAACCAGGCTGCCAACCAGCTCGTCAAGATGGCCGTGTGGGGCATCTCAGCCACCTTGGGGGCGGCCGCTCTGGCTGTGGCCCAGACCGCCCTGGACTGGGCTCCTGATTTCTTCATGCAGCTCTTCTGATGGATGTACTGCAGCCTGCTGTTAAGGAGCAGAGGGGAGGGAGGTAGGCGGGAGGGAGAGGGGAAACTCGAAACTCCTCCGCTTAATGAGTAGGGGGAATGTTATGCTAGGGAAAGAAGGGAGGGAGGAGCTAGTGCCGAACAGGTTGTGTCACACACATATGTAGACCACCAGCTGAGGAGAGGGGGCGAGGGGGGCGGAGGAGGGGTTGGCACCTCAAAAAACCTTTTGTGCCAAAATTAGTTCCATTTAAAACAAAGGGGAGAAAAAAAGTATTTATTTATTCAGTAGTGTTTTTATTTATGTATTTTGTGCTAATATTGGGGAATGGAAGGTAGCCAGTAGATGAGTTTTTGTAATGATAAGCATTTTTGAGTGCCAGCCTGTGTGCCGTCAGCAAGTATGTCTGGAGAGAAAAACGCACCAGTAGCTAATTCACAGCAGCAGGCACACAAATTATTAAAAATACGTTTTTTCCCTGCTGAATGCCTTGGGTTGTGAGCGACGGGAGCAGTTCATTAGGGGGTTATTTAGAGAGGTCGACTCTACAGAGAGAGACAGAGAACTACATTTCAGCTTTAAAATGCCACTTTAAAGTAACTGGGTTCACTTAGTCCATGGTGAATGAGGATGTATGCAGTACATATAACACTCAAACCCTACCCGGAGTTGGATACTGCACTTTAAAAGGGAGGCTGCATCCCAAATGGCTCCCTATTCCCTTTTCTAGTGCACTACTTTTGACCAGGGCTGGGCTCTGGTAAAACATAGTTGTATGTATGTGTATGTGTATGTGTATGTGTATGTGTATGTGTATGTGTATGTGTATGTGTGTGTGTGTGTGTGTGTGTGTGTGTGTGTGTGTGTGTGTGTGTGTGTGTGTATACATATATATGTGTGTGTATATATATATCTATACACACACATATGTGTATAGATATATATGTGTGATATATGTATATATATGTGTGTGTGTGTATATATATAATCTACATACATAATCTCTCTCTCTATATATATATATATATATATATATATCACATATATATATATATATATATATATATATATATATATATATATATATATATATATATATATATATATATATATATATATATATATATATATATCACAGAGTACTGCTGTCAGAGTACTGCTGTCAGTATCCAAAGACCTATTCGGTCAACTGTACTAGCTGTGTCGCCCTGCTGGGTCGCCCTGCTGGGTCGCCCTGCTGAGTAGCCCTGCTGGGTCGCCCTGCTGTGTCGCCCTGCTGGGTCGCCCTGCTGTGTCGCCCTGCTGTGTCGCCCTGCTGGGTCGCCCTGCTGTGTCGCCCTGCTGTGTCGCCTTGCTGTGTCACCCTGCTGAGTCGCCCTGCTGAGTCGCCCTGCTGTGTCGCCTTGCTGTGTCGCCCTGCTGTGTCGCCTTGCTGTGTCGCCCTGCTGTGTCGCCCTGCTGTGTCGCCTTGCTGTGTCGCCCTGCTGTGTCGCCCTGCTGGGTAGCCCTGCTGGGTCGCCCTGCTGTGTCACCTTGCTGTGTCACCTTGCTGTGTCGCCTTGCTGGGTCGCTCTGCTGTGTCACCTTGCTGTGTCACCTTGCTGTGTCGCCCTGCTGTGTCGCCTTGCTGTGTCACCTTGCTGTGTCGCCCTGCTGTGTCGCCTTGCTGTGTCGCCTTGCTGTGTCACCTTGCTGTGTCGCCTTGCTGTGTCGCCTTGCTGTGTCGCCTTGCTGTGTCACCTTGCTGTGTCGCCCTGCTGTGTCGCCTTGCTGTGTCACCTTGCTGTGTCACCTTGCTGTGTCACCTTGCTGTGTCGCCTTGCTGTGTCGCCTTGCTGTGTCGCCTTGCTGTGTCACCTTGCTGTGTCGCCTTGCTGTGTCGCCCTGCTGTGTCACCTTGCTGTGTCACCTTGCTGTGTCACCTTGCTGTGTCACCTTGCTGTGTCACCTTGCTGTGTCGCCCTGCTGTGTCACCTTGCTGTGTCACCCTGCTGAGTCGCCGTGCTGCCTTTTTTATAAAGTATATTAAATTACTTTTTTTTTCAAGAATCTGTCTCGAAGGCAATGTGTATCCGTCCAAGTTTGCAGGTATTGCATTCTATTAGTTCAACGTTCTCACTATTTATGGAAGGAGACCCTCTGAAACACTAAACATACTTAAAGCTGATAATGTTACAATGAATGTTTTGTGTTCACCCCCTGAATTGGATGCTGTCTGTGTGCACCCCCTGAATTGAATGCTGTCTGTGTGCACCCCCTGAATTGAATGCTGTCTGTGTGCACCCCCTGAATTTAATGCTGTCTGTGTTCACCCCCTGAATTTAATGCTGTCTGTGTGCACCCCCTGAATTGAATGCTGTCTGTGTGCACCCCCTGAATTGAATGCTGTCTGTGTGCACCCCCTGAATTGTTTTAATTTGTCTTTGGTGATCTGTGCACCATGGATGTGGCAACCAATGGACAGCTGTTGCTTTTCAATCATTACGACATTAATGACTGCCAGGAAGTTAACATGTTTGGTTCTGTAAAAACGTATGTTTGTGTGCCATGGAGCCCAGTAAGACCCTACTAACCAAGCCAGAAAGAAACAGGCCGTATTTTGTATTTAATGTGAGTTTAATTTCAGCCCCTGGCTTTTGGCATGGCTTTGGCCCAATCACTCACACTGGTGTATCACTGGAATCCATTTAACTAATGAAAATTACAAAGCAAGGTCTGGCCTCATTTTTAATTGCCCAAATTTGACAACATGTTTGACATGTATGACACTTGTATATTTTAAATTGTCATAGGTTGTTTTTAAAGGGATGCTTCTGGACTTTGGCAATGAGGCCCTTTTATCTATTTAACCAGAGTCATACTGGACACAGAGACATAAAACATGGGGTCCACCAGTTCATCTGATGCTGAGGAAGTAAATCTTGAAGTATCTTGAAGTATCTTGAAGTATCCTTTTAAAAAGCTGCTTATGAATAGTTTTGAAATGATTATCAGTCATTTCTTATGATTTATTAATTGATTTGTTAATTATTCTTTTGCTAGATTTTAAGATGTGTTTTTTGCATCCTTTACAAGGAAAGTAACATTATAAATATTTACTTAAAATGAACTTGGCACAGATAGAAGTTCAACAAAACCTCTGATTCCGGCTACTGGCCTTTCTGGAAGATTATCTAGTTTGATGGGAGACACTAGACAGTTAGTTTATTGGCTCAGTCTCTCTCCCGCTCTCTCTCGGTCTCTCTGTGTGTGCGTGTGTGTGTCTAACTGCGGTCTAGTTGGCACCCGCTCTTCTAAATCCTGTCCAGTTGAAACAGGTTAGCGTGAATACTGGTCTTTTGGTTTACCCTGTCTGTCTTGATCCTGGAGTTTTCCACTGAACTCATGTTTACCCCCAGAGACTATGGGCAATTGTCTGAATAACTTTACCAAACTTGGTACATTAGACTATACTTCACAGAGAAAGCCCATTCTGAATGGGTATCCGGCAGTAGCCATGGTACAGGAATGCTTCTCAAACGGTGCCCTATTCCTACTCAAAAGTAGTGTACTATCTAGGGAATAAGGGTGCCAGTTGGGAAACGCCCAACTAGATTACCCCAATGTTTTATATTTTCTTTAGTTTGAATTTGATGCACAGTGCACACGCGTGAAATGGTTTACATTAATTAGCGGTATAGTAGGATGCAGTTTAAAGGTGACATTTCTACATATTACAGAGTCTTTGCACATGCTGTTATGACTATGGCAATATTGATCGTGTTCTTTCATTCAGGTCTGGTGTTATTATATTCTGTTATTCTGTTATTATATTCTTGGTTAGAGAACAATGTTTGTCTTTCGGTAGGGAAAACCACATCAATAAAGACATGGGGGAAAAAACATTCTAGTTTTCATTGCTTTGTGTGATGTATTGTTGTCTCTACCTTCTTGCCCTTTGTGCTGTTGTCTGGGCCCAATAATGTTTGGACCATATTTTGTGCTGCAACCATGTTGTTTTGCTGCCATGCTGTGTTGTCATGTGTTGCTGCCATGCTGTGTTGTCATGTGTTGCTGCCATGCTGTGTTGTCATGTGTTGCTACCATGCTGTGTTGTCATGTGTTGCTGCCATGCTGTGTTGTCATGTGTTGCTGCCATGCTGTGTTGTCATGTGTTGCTGCCATGCTGTGTTGTCATGTGTTGCTGCCATGCTGTGTTGTCATGTGTTGCTGCCATGCTGTGTTGTCATGTGTTGCTGCCATGCTGTGTTGTCATGTGTTGCTGCCATGCTGTGTTGTCATGTGTTGCTGCCATGCTGTGTTGTCATGTGTTGCTGTGTTGCTGCCATGCTGTGTTGTCATGTGTTGCTGCCATGCTGTGTTGTCATGTGTTGCTGCCATGCTGTGTTGCTGCCATGCTGTGTTGCTGCCATGCTGTGTTGTCTTAGGTCTCTCTTAAAGTAGTGTTGTGGTATCTCTATTGTCGTGATGTGTGTTTTTGTCCTATATATTTTTTTTGATTTGGGACACCCAGGGATTCATCATGACATCTGTACCTTTTGACTCATGGGGGTGGTCTAGATCGCTCTCTGGATATGAACCACACAACCTACACTACCGTGAGTCCACAGAGACCAGGAGGACCGTGAGTCCACAGATACCAGGAGGACACAGACATCACCAACCCATCTACCTTGGTAGCCCAGAGGACACAGACATCACCTACCTTGGTACCCCAGACAGAGCGCCAAGGAAAGAACAATGTTTTTCTAATGTATATGTTATATGAGATACAGCACTAAAAGAATAGCATATACAGTGAGGTGCCGGTACGGAGTCAATGTGCGGGGGCATCGGTTAGTCGAGGTAGTATGTACATGTAGGTAGAGTTAATTAAAGTGACTATGCATAGATAGAGTGGCAGTGGGTAGAGGGGGGGGGGGGGGGCAATGCAAATAGTCTGGGTAACCATTTGACTAGATGTTCAGGAGTCTTATGGCTTGGGGGTAGAAGCTGTTTGGAAGCCTCTTGGACCTAGACTTGGCGCTCCAGGACTGCTTGCCGTGTGGTTGCAGAGAGTCTATGACTAGGGTGGCTGGAGTCTGATAATTTGTAGGGGCTTCCTCTGACACCGCCTGGTATAGAGGTCCTGGATGGCAGGAAGCTTGGCCCCAGTGATGTACTGAGCCGTTTGCATTACCCTCTGCAGTGCCTTGAGGTTGGAGGCCGAGCAGTTGCCGTACCAGGCAGTGATGCAATCAGTCAGGATGCTCTCGGATGATGCAACTGTAGAACCTTTTGAGGATCTGAGGACCCATGCCAAATCTTTTCAGTCTCCTGAGGGGGAACAGGTTTTTCCCGTGCCCTCTTTATGACTGTCTTGGTGTGTTTGGACCATGTTAGTTTGTTGGTGATGTGGACATCAAGGAACTTGAAGCTCTCAACCTGCTCCACTGCAGCCCCGTCGATGAGAATGTGGGCGTGCTCGGTACTCTTTTCCTATAGTCCACAATCTCCTTTGTCTTGATCACATTGAGTGAGAGGTTGTTGTCCTGGCACCACACGGCCAGGTCTCTGACCTCCTCCCTATAGGCTGTCTCGTTGTTGTCGGTGATCAGGCCTACCACTGTTGTCATCGGCAAATTTAATCATGGTGTCGGAGTCGTTCCTTGGCCGTACAGTCCTGTGTTAAGGATCAGCGTGGCGGATGTGTTGTTACCTACCCTTACCACTTGGGGGCGGCCCGTCAGGAAGTCCAGGATCCAGTTGCAGAGGGAGGTGTTTAGTCCTTAGCTTATTGTTGAGCTTTGAGGGCACTATGGTGTTGAACGCTGTGGAGGTGTTTCTTTTGTCCAGGTGGGAAAGGGAAGTGTGGAGTGCAATAGAGACTGCGTCATCTGTGGATCTGTTGGAGCAGTATGCAAATTGGAGTGGGTGTAGGGTTTCTGGGATAATGGTGTTGACGTGCGCCATTACCAGCCTTTCAAAGCATTTCATGGCTACAGACGGGAGTGCTACGGGTTGGTAGTCATTTAGGCAGGTTACCATAGTGTTCTTGGGCACAGGTACTATGGTGGTCTGCTTAAAACATGTTGGTATTACAGAGAGGGAGAGGTTGAAGAGGGAGGGAGAGGTTGAAAATGTCAGTGAAGACACTTGCTAGTTGGTCAGCGCATGCTCGCTGTACACGTCCTGGTAATCCATCTGGCCCTGTGGCCTTGTGAATGTTGACCTGTCTAAGGTCTTAATCACATCGAATGCGGAGAGGGTGATCACACAGTCTTCCGGTAAAGTTGGTGCTCTCATGCATGTTTCAGTGTTATTTGCCTCCACTCGAGCATAGAAGTAGTTTAGCTTGTCCGGTAGGCTTGTGTCACTGGGCAGCTCTCGTCTGTGCCTCCATTTGTAGTCTGTAATGGTTTGCAGGCCCTGCCACATCCGACAAGCGTCAGAGCCGGTGTAGTATGACTTGATCTTAGTCCTGTATTGACGCTTTGCCTGTTTGATGGTTCGTCGGATGGCATAGCGGGAGTCCCGCTCCTTGAAAGTGGCAGTTCTAGCCTTTAGCTCAGTGTGGATGTTACCTGTAATCCATGGCTTCTGGTTGGGGTATGTACGTTCGGTCACTATGGGGATGACGTCATCGATGCACTTATTGATGAAGCCAATGACTGATGTGGTGTACTCCTCAATGCCATCGGAGGAATCCCGGAACATATTCCAGTCTGTGCTAGCAAAACAGTCCTGTAGCTTAGAATCTGCTTCATCTGACCACTTTCTTATTGATCTAGTCACTGATGCTTCCTGCTTAAATTTTTGCTTGTAAACAGGAATCAGGAGGATGGAATTATGGCCAGGTTTGCCAAATGGAGGGTAAGGAGAGCTTTGTACGCGTCTCTGTGTGTGGAGTATAGGTGGTCCAGAGTTATTTTCCCTGTGGTTGCACATTTAACATGCTGATAGAAATTTGGTAAAACTGTTTTAAGTTACTCTGCATTAAAGTCCCTGGCTACTATGAGCACCGCCTCTGGGTGAGCGTTTTCTTGTTTGCTTATGGCCAAATACAGCTCATTCAATGCTATCTTAGTGCCAGTCTCTGACTATGGTGGTATGTAAACAGCTACAACGAATATAGATGAAAACTCTCTCAGTAGGTAGTGTGGTCTACAGCTTATCATGAGAAACTCTACCTTCCTTAGATATTGTGCACCAGCTGTTGTTTACAAAAATACATAGACCTCCGCCCCTTGTCTTACCAGACGCCACTGTTCTATCCTGCCGCTACATCATATAACCAGCCAGCTGTATGTTGGTATTGTCGTCTTTCAGCCACGACTCCGTGATGCATAAGATGTTCCAGTTTTTAATGTCCTGTTGGCAGTTTAGTCTTCCCAATAACTCGTCCATTTGTTGTCCAAAGATTGCATGTTTGCTAGCAGAATTGAGAGAAGTGGGGGTTTATTCGATTGCCTCCGACTTCTCAGCAGGCAGCCCGCTCTCCGGCCCCTCTTTCTCCGCCTCCTCTTCACGCAGATCATGGGGCTCGGGGCCTGTTCCCGAGGGAGCCATATATCCTCCGCCTCGGGCTCGTTAGAGTTTCGAAAGAAGAAAAAGGTTTCTGCTAGTCCGTGGTGAGTAATCGCAGTTCTGATGTCTATTTTTGGTCATAAGATATGGTAGCGGCAACATTATCTTCAAAAAGAGTTAAAAAATAAGTTCCAAACAACGCAGATAAACACACAAACAAAAAAACTATCGGTTGGTGGCACGTAAAATGTCTGCCCTCTGCTCCGGCGCCATGGTACATTGGTCACTGTTGGACCGCAGGTGCCTCAGAGGGTGCAGATCACAACATGGTTGCCCATGTTTTATTTCATATACATTACAGAGATACTGGACCCATTGGGCACTAGGGGAATCATTCAGTGGAAGCGGTAGGGGGGGTGAGTCAGGGAGAGCGGTAGTCCGACCACTGTTTTTGCATCCCAAATGGCACCCTATTCCCTTTACAGTTCATTCTTGACCAGGGCCATGGTCAAAAGTAGTGCACTATAGAGGGAATAGGGAGCCATTTGGGATTAGCCGGAGTTTCTGTTGCTGCATCCTGACTCCCAGGGACAGGAGGAAATGGACACTACAGGAGGAGGAGCAGTCATGGAGGAAAAATATTCCATACTTTCTGTTGATGTCATGTTTTATGCATAGTGCCATGACTTAAAGTGTGCTTTCTGTGTTCCCTCAAATCGGTTTTTAGATGAGAAACTCTTCAACTTTTGCTGAAATAATATTTGCTGTATTAATCAATATCTCCATGTCCAGAATGCAATGTTACTTTTTATCATGTAGTGAATGTGGACACCCGTCGAACGTCTCATTCCAAAATCATGGGCATTAATATGGAGTTGGTCCCCCCTTTGCTGCTATAACAGCCTCCATCCACACTTCTGGGAAGGTTTTCCACTAGATGTTAGAACACTGCTACGGGGACTTGCTTCCATTCAGCCACGATCATTAGTGAGGTCGGACACTGATGTTGGGCAATTAGGCCTGGCTTGCAGTCGGTGTTCCAATTCATCCCAAAGGTGTTCGCTGGGGTTGGTCAGGGCTCTGTGCAGGCATGTGAAGTTCTTCCACACCGATCTCGACAAGCCATTTCTGTATGCACCTCGCTTTGTGCAAGGGGGCATTGTCATGCTCCAACAAAATTTACAGTTGGCATTATTCATTCAGGCAGGTAGCATTCTCCTGGCATCCACCAAACTCAGTTTCATCCGTCGGACTACGAGATGGTGAAGCATGATTCATCACGCCAGAGAACACGTTTCCACTGTTCCAGAGTCCAATGGCGGCGAGCTTTGCACCACTCCAGGCAACGCTTGGCATTGCGCATGGTGATCTTAGGCTATAGGATATATATATATATATCTATCTCTTAGAATGTTCAGAGCTGCAGCTTATGTATAAAGTGTCTCCGAGTAGAAGTACTGATCTAGGATCAGTCCCTCCTGTTCATGTAATCTTATTCATTGTGATTTAAAAGGAAAAACTCATCCTAAATCAGCACTTCTACTCTAAAAGGCTTGATACGGGCATGGCCCCAGTACAGTTTAAGAATTGGATGATATTAAAGCAGATAAAGGATATAGCTCACAATTACACCTTTCTCCTTGCTCTCTCCTCATCTGTTTGCCAGTTAAACCATTACACTGTAACCACTCCAAGACAGACTTGATGGATGATTCCACTACACACAGATCCTAAAGACCTAAACACAGTTTAAAATCCCAGAGATCCTCATATTCCTCCCAGGGTTCCAAAGGAGATGTGGAGAGAGAGGTTGAGTGAGTGTGAGACACACAGAGAGATGGTAAAGGTCACCACGAAGAGAGGGCATCGCTTGTCCTTAGAGCCACCGGCCCTTCTGTCCCGTTTCCCCCTTCATTCCCTTCTCAGTCCCCCCCCTCAGTCCCAAAATTATAAAGGCGAAGATATTAATATTCATTTGTCCGAGCTACACCCCACCCCTCCCCCATAGCCTCCCCCCGGTGGACCATCTTGCCACAGCAGCAACCCAGGACGGGGGTTAATTGATGGGCCTGAGATTCCGTCCGTCAAGGCTGGCTGTCGGTCAGCCAGTGTTTAAAGTATTAATAAGGGAAAATGACTGGGCCAGTGTTTCCTTGTGCAGGTAGGAAATGAGCTGCTCTTAATTAGGCCCCAGAGATCTTTAACCTGTGTAATGAACTTCTTATTTTCCCGGTCTTCTCTGTGTGTGCTGACTGGCTGACTGTCACAGGGCCAGAGCCAGTCCCTCACTACACCACCAGAGTGGACCATGGATGGATGACAGTTTCTCAGTTATGGTAATGATGATAACTGGGAAAATGAACCGGTGAAAAGCCAGAGTGAAAACAAGTATTCCGTTTGATTTTGATTTTGAGGTTAAAACACTGCACTGAAATGCTTATGTACTGTATGTGTTATGTATGGTTTAGGAAGGCAGTATGTATGTGTTATGTATGTGTTATGTATGGTTTAGGAAGGCAGTATGAATGTGTTATGTATGGTTTAGGAAGGCAGTATGAATGTGTTATGTATGGTTTAGGAAGGCAGTATGTTTGTTTATGAATGTGTTATGTATGGTTTAGGAAGGCAGTATGTATGGTTTAGGAAGGCATTATGAATGTGTTATGTATGGTTTAGGAAGGCAGTATGAATGTGTTATGTATGGTTTAGGAAGGCATTATGTATGTGTTATGTATGGTTTAGGAAGGCAGTATGAATGTGTTATGTATGGTTTAGGAAGGCAGTATGTATGTGTTATGTATGCTTTAGGAAGGCAGTATGTATGTGTTATGAATGTGTTATGTATGGTTTAGGAAGGCAGTATGTATGTGTTATGTATGGTTTAGGAAGGCAGTATGTATGGTTTAGGAAGGCAGTATGAATGTGTTATGTATGGTTTAGGAAGGCATTATGTATGTGTTATGTATGGTTTAGGAAGGCAGTATGTATGTGTTATGAATGTGTTATGTATGGTTTAGGAAGGCAGTATGTATGTGTTATGTATGGTTTAGGAAGGCAGTATGTATGTGTTATGAATGTGTTATGTATGGTTTAGGAAGGCAGTATGAATGTGTTATGTATGGTTTAGGAAGGCAGTATGTATGTGTTATGTATGGTTTAGGAAGGCAGTATGTATGTGTTATGAATGTGTTATGTATGGTTTAGGAAGGCAGTATGAATGTGTTATGTATGGTTTAGGAAGGCAGTATGTATGGTTTAGGAAGGCAGTATGAATGTGTTATGTATGGTTTAGGAAGGCATTATGTATGTGTTATGTATGGTTTAGGAAGGCAGTATGTATGTGTTATGAATGTGTTATGTATGGTTTAGGAAGGCAGTATGTATGTGTTATGTATGGTTTAGGAAGGCAGTATGAATGTGTTATGTATGGTTTAGGAAGGCAGTATGAATGTGTTATGTATGGTTTAGGAAGGCAGTATGTATGTGTTATGTATGGTTTAGGAAGGCAGTATGTATGGTTTAGGAAGGCAGTATGTATGTGTTATGTATGGTTTAGGAAGGCAGTATGTATGTGTTATGAATGTGTTATGTATGGTTTAGGAAGGCAGTATGAATGTGTTATGTATGGTTTAGGAAGGCAGTATGTATGTGTTATGTATGGTTTAGGAAGGCAGTATGTATGTGTTATGAATGTGTTATGTATGGTTTAGGAAGGCAGTATGAATGTGTTATGTATGGTTTAGGAAGGCAGTATGTATGTGTTATGTATGGTTTAGGAAGGCAGTATGTATGTGTTATGAATGTGTTATGTATGGTTTAGGAAGGCAGTATGAATGGTTTAGGAAGGCAGTATGTATGTGTTATGTATGGTTTAGGAAGGCATTATGTATGTGTTATGAATGTGTTATGTATGGTTTAGGAAGGCAGTATGAATGTGTTATGTATGGTTTAGGAAGGCAGTATGTATGTGTTATGTATGGTTTAGGAAGGCAGTATGTATGTGTTATGAATGTGTTATGTATGGTTTAGGAAGGCAGTATGTATGGTTTAGGAAGGCAGTATGTATGTGTTATGTATGGTTTAGGAAGGCATTATGTATGTGTTATGAATGTGTTATGTATGGTTTAGGAAGGCAGTATGTATGTGTTATGTATGGTTTAGGAAGGCAGTATGTATGTGTTATGAATGTGTTATGTATGGTTTAGGAAGGCAGTATGAATGTGTTATGTATGGTTTAGGAAGGCAGTATGTATGTGTTATGTATGGTTTAGGAAGGCAGTATGTATGGTTTAGGAAGGCAGTATGTATGTGTTATGTATGGTTTAGGAAGGCAGTATGTATGTGTTATGAATGTGTTATGTATGGTTTAGGAAGGCAGTATGAATGTGTTATGTATGGTTTAGGAAGGCAGTATGAATGTGTTATGTATGGTTTAGGAAGGCAGTATGAATGTGTTATGTATGGTTTAGGAAGGCAGTATGAATGTGTTATGTATGGTTTAGGAAGGCAGTATGTATGTGTTATGTATGTGTTTGGTTTAGGGAGGCAGTATGAATGTGTTATGTTTGGTTTAGGAAGGCAGTTTGTATCGTTAGGAATGTGTTATGGAATGTGTTATGGAGTCTTTATGTTCAAGTTAAGTGTTAACGCTTGTTGTTATATTGTGAGAACAGGTCTTTTCCCTTTTTTATGTGAGCAACATGATCGATGCGACATGCCATGCATTGTGTTGTCAGTGTTGGGTAGATGTGGCACAGCACAGGGAATGATGCATTGTGATGTCGAGAGAGAGAGACGCATGCATGCGTTAGGCACATGTTTAACGTCGTTATAAATGTCTTTAAAAGTGCAGCCAACCACACACTCATTGTCTGCGTCCCAAATGGCGCCCTGTCCCCTACATATAGTGCATAACTATGAGGCCCTGGGCAAAAGTAACACACTGCATAGGTAATAGGGTGCCATGTGGGACGTTATGAAGACATGTTGTCGTCATGGGGATCCTAATGAATCTAATCAAAAACCTTAGACACCTCGTGCCATTTTACACGTGTCCCATATCTCGCCGCATGCATTTATGTATGAGTGGAAATTAAACAGAAGGTCATAAACATGCTCTCTCCCTGACATGGGACACAGAACATGCTCTCTCCCTGACATGGGACACAGAACATGCTCTCTCCCTGACATGGAACACAGAACATGCTCTCTCCCTGACATAGGACACAGAATGTGCTCTCTCCCTGACATGGGACACAGAACATGCTCTCTCCCTGACATGGGACACAGAACATGCTCTCTCCCTGACATGGGACACAGAACATGCTCTCTCTCCCTGACATGGGACACAGAACATGCACAGTCATTTTGCATGTTCTGCCTGAAGTGTGAGAGAGAGTGAGACTGACCACTGCAAAATTTAGGCTGATCCCATGTTCCCTCCCTCCTCCCCCTCTCCATCCCTCCTCCTCCCCCTCTCCATCCCTCCACCCCCTCTCATCTATCCCTCCCCCCTCCATGCATTCTTCTCCCCCTCTCCATCCCTCAACGCCCTCTCCATCCCTCATCCCCCTCTCATCCATCCCTCCCCCTCCATGCATTCTTCTCCCCCTCTCCATCCCTCCTTCTCCGCCTTGCCCAAATGACACTACAGGGCTGATGAAGATGATATTCCCAGCTTTCAATAACCAGAGAGAGAGAGAGTCGTAGGAACCAGAGAGAGAGAGTCGTAGGAACCAGAGAGAGAGAGTCGTAGGAACCAGAGAGAGAGAGTCGTAGGAACCAGAGAGAGAGTCGTAGGAACCAGAGAGAGAGTCGTAGGAACCAGAGAGAGAGAGTCGTAGGAACCAGAGAGAGAGAGTCGTGGGAACCATAGAGAGAGAGTCGTAGGAACCAGAGGGAGAGAGTCGTAGGAACCAGAGGGAGAGAGTCGTAGGAACCAGAGGGAGAGAGTCGTAGGAACCAGAGGGAGAGAGTCGTAGGAACCAGAGGGAGAGAGTCGTAGGAACCAGAGGGAGAGAGTCGTAGGAACCAGAGGGAGAGAGTCGTAGGAACCAGAGGGAGAGAGTCGTAGGAACCAGAGGGAGAGAGTCGTAGGAACCAGAGGGAGAGAGTCGTAGGAACCAGAGGGAGAGAGTCGTAGGAACCAGAGGGAGAGAGTCGTAGGAACCAGAGGGAGAGAGTCGTAGGAACCAGAGGGAGAGAGTCGTAGGAACCAGAGGGAGAGAGTCGTAGGAACCAGAGGGAGAGGGGGAAGAAAACTGATAATATGCACACACACACATCAAATCCATTATCGAGACATCACTGATAATATGCACACACACACATCAAATCCATTATCGAGACATCACTGATAATATGCACACACACACACATCAAATCCATTATCGAGACATCACTGATAATATGCACACATACACACACATCAAATCCATTATCGAGACATCACTGATAATATGCACACACACACACATCAAATCCATTATCGAGACATCACTGATAATATGCACACACACACACACATCAAATCCATTATCGAGACATCACTGATAATAGAATTACTCTTCCCCACTTCTCCAACGCCAAGCCCCGGGCAAAGTGGCCGTAATTGATTAATAATCAGTCCTCATTGTTATTGCTCCCAGCAAAATATTTCCCCTTCACTACTCCTCCAGCTACTCCGTACAGAGAGAGACCACACACTCCTCCAGCTACTCCGTACAGAGAGAGACCACACACTCCTCCAGCTACTCCGTACAGAGGAGAGAAAGACCACACACTCCTCCAGCTACTCCATACAGAGGAAAGACCACACACTCCTCCAGCTACTCCATACAGAGAGAGACCACACACTCCTCCAGCTACTCCTTACAGAGGAGAGAGACCACACACTCCTCCAGCTACTCCTTACAGAGGAAAGAGAGAGAGAGAGAGAGACCACACACACTCCTCCAGCTACTCCGTACAGAGGAGAGAGACCACACACTCCTCCAGCTACTCCATACAGAGGAAAGAGAGAGAGACCGCACACACTCCTCCAGCTACTCTGTACAGAGGAGAGAGAGACCACACACTCCTCCAGCTACTCCGTACAGAGGAGAGAGAGACCACACACTTCTCCAGCTACTCCGTACAGAGGAGAGAGAGAAAGACCACACACACTCCTCCAACTACTCCATACAGAGGAGAGACCACACACACACTCCTCCAGCTATTCCGTACAGAGGAGAGAAAGACCACACACACTCCTCCAGCTACTCCATACAGAGGAGAGAGAGAGAAACCACGCACTCCTCCAGCTACTCCATACGGTGGAGAGAGACCACACACACGCCTCCAGCTACTCCATACAAAGGAGAGAGCGAGACCACACACACTCCTCCAGCTACTCCATACAGAGGAGAGAGAGAGACCACACACACTCCTCCAGCTACTCCATACAGAGGAGAGAGACCACACGAACACTCAGCCCAGCAGCGACACTACTTCCAGTTCATTGGCATTCAGGCCAGGCCTGGGTGGGCCTTAGGCCGACCGTAGGCAGGCCAGACAGGCAGGCCACAGAAGCCAGCCAGCAGGCTCAGTAGCAGAGTGTCTTTGCCAGGCCAGTGCTGCTCTAACCAGGGTCGATCCAGCAACATGACCGTGGGGGTGATAGGGGTGAGGCCCAACATGTGTGGCCATCTGGCCCATATCTGATTGGAGGATCAGGGGTTCTCTGGGTGGAGGGGGTGGAGGGGGTGGGGGTTCTAGGGTACTTCAGGCTAGGTGAGCTGTGTGTTTGATGGCGTGTGCGTTTTGATGGTGTGTGAGTGTAAGCATGCGTGCATAATATGATAGAGTCAATCTAGCAAGGATTCCACTTCACTTTACTGTTATAGCCAAAGTGGATAGGACTGTTTTCATGTTTCAGAAACATTCAACATGTATGTACATTCCCTTACAATATGTATCTACATGATTTTACATGTAGCAAACATGTGTTTTTGGAACACTTCATGTGATCACATATTCACACGTGTGGTTTTGTTATTTCATTTTTTTATTGAACCTTTTATTGAACCTTTTATTGAACTTGGCAAGACTTTTTATTTGATTTACATGGATGGCCTACACCGGCCAAACCCATGTTGCTTTACACATGTTGCTTTACATGGTGTCACATGTTATCGCATTAACTTTGTGGAACACTTCACATGTGATCAGGTAAAATGCATGTTTTCCAGAAGGGTTATACTGTAAGACTTTACGTGCACCTTTAGTACAATTTAAGTCGGAAGTTTACATGCACTTAGGTTGGAGTCATTAAAACTTGTTTTTCAACCACTCCACAAATTTCTTGTTAACACACTATAGTTTTGGCAAGTCGGTTCGGACATCTACTTTGTGCATGACACAAGTAATTTTTCCAACAATTGTTTACAGACAGATTGCTTCACTTTGAGGTGTACCTGTGGATGTATTTTAAGGTCTACCTTCAAACTTCGTCTCTGCTTGACATCATGGGAAAATCTAAAGAAATCAGCCAAGACCTCAGAAAACAAATTGTAGACCTCCATGAGTCTGGTTCAATTTCTTAACACCAGAAGGTACCACGTTCATCTGTACAAACAATAGTATGCAAGTATAAACACCATGGGACCATGCAGCCGTCATACCGCTCAGGAAGGAGATGCGTTCTGTCTCCTAGAGATGAACGTACTTTGGTGCAAAAAGTGCAAATCAATCCCAGAACAACAGAAAAGGACCCTGTGAAGATGCTGGAGGAAAAGTAACTATATCCACAGTAAAACGAGTCCTACAGTGGGGCAAAAAAGTATTTAGTCAGCCACCAATTGTGCAAGTTCTCCCACTTAAAAAGATGAGAGGCCTGTAATTTTCATCATAGGTACACTTCAACTATGACAGACAAAATGAGAAAAAAAAATCCTGAAAATCACATTGTAGGATTTTTTATGAATTTATTTGCAAATGATGGTGGAAAATAAGTATTTGCCTAAGCGAGTCGTCTGTCCATTGAAGTAGTGATTATACTTGTTCCCGGTCTGTGGGCGCGATGCCAGGATGCCCTAGCTCTCTCTTCCTGGTGTGTTCTCTCTGTGGCGGGTATGAGAGGAGATTGGCATATGGTGGAGCTGCTCCCTGAGATTGTTAATCAGCACAGTTCCATTAGATTCACCTCTAATAGGTCCTATCTGGTGAGTTTACAATGTGTTATGCATCACTCACACACACATACACACATGTGGACCTCTGCTTTTTCATGTAGGCCAGCCTGGCCAGGTCCAGCTGTAGTCCATTCATCACACCTTTCCTCTGGGCGGACCTCCCGAGTGGAGCCTTGGCCTCGGCTGCTGGGAAGGCAGCTAGTGCTAGGATGAGCCAAGTATTCTTGGCATGGGGAAGCAGGCTCCAGGGAAGCAGGCTTGGAAACAGTACAGAGAGAAACATGTTGTAAGCCAAGCAGGTTTTGTATCAAGTTATGGTTTTATGACTTTTTCCATTGATTACATTACATTATATACTGTACAGGACCAGTCAAAAGTTTGGACACCTACTCATTTAAGGATTTTCTTTATTTTTACTATTTTCTACATTGTAGAGTAATAGGGAAGACATCAAACCTACGAAATAACACACGGAATCATGTAGTAACCACAAAAGTGTTATAAATATCAAAATAGCCATCCTTTGCCTTGATGACAGCTTTGCACACTCTTGGCATTCTCTCAACCAGCTTCACCTGAAATGCTTTTCCAACAGTCTTTTATTTTTTATTATTATATATATTTTTGTTATATCCCAATCATACAATATACTTGCAGTGATGCTGCTCAACAACTACACCACACCGGTCATCCAACAGACTCCCATTCAGAGCGACACACAGAAGCATCGAAGGGTCAACGGCACGTCGACGGATCTCCCAAAAAAACAGCGACGCAAACCCTCCAAGATCCTCCCCACAGTTTCCCATAGCTGTCCCTCAACCATCCGAGACCCTACCATCATAGCTGTCCTTCAACCACCCGAGACCCTACCATTCCCCACCCCCAAGACCCCCCCCCCCCATGCACCAACAACCAAGAAAATGAACTCATGAGAAAAAAGAAAACAGAAAGCAAAAAAAACTAAGGACAACTAAAATCATAACAGCAAGACCAACTGTATATGTTTGTGTGTGTGTGTGTGTGTGTGTATTTGAATGAGAGTGTGTGTATATACATATGTGTACAAACACCTGCACGGCATCAGCCTCAGGCAAACTGGCATTAGTTGTAAAAACACTGCCCCTCAGTGTCATTCAAACTTACTTTTTATTATGTTTTATTTGGACTTTATTTGTTATACTTTATCTTTGACCGTCATTCTATTTTCCAACCTTCTTGAAGGTGTTCCCACATATGCTGAGCACTTGTTGGCTGCTTTTCCTTCACTCTGCGGTCCGACTAATCCCAAACCATCTCAATTAGGTTGAGGTTGGGTGATTGTGGAAGCCAGGTCATCTGATACAGCACTCCTTCTTGGTCAAATAGCCCTTACACAGCCTGGAGGTGTGTTTGGTCATTGTCCTGTTGAAAAACAAATGATAGTGCCACTAAGCGTGAACCAGATGGGATGGCATATCGCTGCAGAATGTTGTTGTAGCCATGCTGGTTAAGTGTGCCTTGAATTCTAAATAAATGACAGACAATGTCACCATCAAAGCTCCCCCACACCATCACACCTCCTCCTCCATGCTTCACGGTGGGAACCACTCATGCGGCGATCATACTGCTCTGTGTCTCTCAAAGACACGGCGGGTGGAACCAAAAATCTCAAATATGGACTCATCAGACCTAAGGACAGATTTCCATCAGTCTAATGTCTATTGCTCGTGTTTCTTAGCCCACACAAGTTTCTTCTTCTTATTGGTGTCCTTTCGTTGTGGTTTCTTTGCAGCAATTCGACAATGGAGGCCTGATTCATGTAATCTCTGAACAGTTGTCTTTTACTTGAACTCTGTGAAGCATTTATTTGGTCTGCAATTTCTGAGGCTGGTAACTCTAATGAACTTATCCTCTGCAGCAGAGGTAACTCTGGGTCTTCCTTTCCTGTGGCAGTCCTCATTACAGCCAGTTTCATCGTAGCGCTTGATGGTTTTTGCGACCTGCACTTAAAGAAACTTTCAAAATTCTGGGAATTTTCCAGATTGACTGACCTTCATGTCTTAAAGTAATGATGGACTGTCGTTTTTCTTTGCTTATTTGAGCTGGTGTTGCCATAATATGGACTTGGTCTTTTACCAAATAGGATATCTTCTGTATACCCCCCTACCTTGTCACAACACAACTGATTGGCTCAAATGCATTAAGAAGGAAATAAATTCCACAAAATAACTTCTAACAAGGCACACCTGTTAATTGAAATGCATTCCAGGTGACTGTCTCATGAAGCTGGTTGAAAGAATGCCAAGAATGTGCAAAGCTGTTTTCAAGGCGAAGGGTGGCTACTTTGAAGAATATAAAATATATTTTGATATTTATAACACTTTTTTGGTTACTACATGATTCCATCTGTGTTATTTCATAGTCTTGATTTCTTCACTATTATTCTACAATGTTGAAAATAGTAAAAATAAAGAAAAACCCTTGACTGAGTAGTTGTGTCCAAACTTTTGACTGGTACTGTACATCAAGGGCTAAAATATGATCTTCAAAAGTCGCAGAGCTCTTCAGTAAGGCCATTCTACTGTGAATGTTTGTCTATGGAGATTGCATGGCTGTGCACTCGGATTTTATACACTTGTCAGCAACGTTGTGGCTGAAATAGCCAAATCCACTCATTTGAAGGGGTGTCCACATACTTGTGTGTGTGTGTATATATAGAGTCTATGATCTTCAAAAGTACTTGTAGGGTGTTCATTTTAAGGCATTTTTATTTTACTCTGTATGTTGTCGCCCCCCCCCCCCCCCCCTTCAGATTTCAGGCTCCCTTCACAGAGTAACTTAAACAGATATCATTAAGAAGGCTCATTGGGCTCTGGTCAAAGCAGTGTATTATGTTCTTATTATATGTATACTTATATATATAGGGAATAGGGTGCCATTTGGGATACAAGCCATGTCAGAATATAACAAATTACTCACCCGCCACATTTCTGCAGATCTTAGGATCTGGGGGTTTGTTTTTCAAGAAAGTAGCCTATAAAAGATTGGTCTGATATGATAGTTAAACATTTTATGTCGGGCATCTAAGATAATTGTAATGATCAAATAGATTGTATCGAATAACATTTACAGACTCTGTTTCAAAGAGTTAGAAGTCACTCACAAATCAAACAAACTTCTGGATCAAACACGAACACAAATTGAAAATGCGACCCTGTGACCTGTGACCAGATAAGCACTACAGTTTAGCACCGACGTGGTCATCGACTCTCACACCAATTGAAAACCACAACAAATAGAAATGTAATACCACTCCTCAGAACATTTTCCAATATCAATATCCCATCTTCCACTTTTTAATCAACATCGATTTCAGTTTATAAAAAGTATATCATTAAACTCTTCTGATCAGCAACAATGAGGATCGAGGACCACACTGGTATACAACGAGCCATAACATGTCATCTGTGTGTGTGTGTGTTTATGTGCGTGCATGCTTGTCCTTCTGGTTTCTCTCTGTGGCATATCTCCCTGAAAACACAGTGGTGTGTAAAATACAAAAAAAGTTGAACTGGCTAACGTAGCAGGGTGACTGTAGTGGAAGTGCTCCCCTGTGAGGGGGACCTTTGATAAATCTGGCCCTTTCAGAGTACTGCTGTTTCTGTAATGACATACCACAGACTGGCTCAGTCAGACACCTGCCTGGCTGCTGTTTTAAACATGGAGCAGCTCTGCTCTCCCACCAGACACTTAATGACACTCACGGGGTAGGCTAACCCCTAAGAGGAGAGGAGAGGTCTGCCTGTTACTGATGTTAGGTTCTTCTCTCACACATATACAGCACATAAGAACTTGCACACTGACATAGCCAGGCAGATCGCTCAAGAGTGATTTCGAAATTGGACATCTATCCATGTCCTGAGGATGTCAGGAAATGCCTGAAAAACCAGCCACTAGGGGCAACATCACTCATTCATATATCTTTATGTACATATTTATGTACCTTTACACTTGTGTGTATAATGTAGTAGTTTTGGAATTGTTAGGTTAGATTGGAATTGTTAGGTTAGATTACTCGTTGGTTATTACTGCATTGTCGGAACTAGAAGCACAAGCATTTCGCTACACTCGCATTAACATCTGCTAACCATGTGTATGTGACAAATAAAATTTGATTTGATTTGAATGCTATTACCATCAAGTAGTCTTGGGTTTTGTTGAGGCCGGAGGTGGTGGAGGGGTGTAATCCCATGACAATGGATCATAAGGTTGTGTGTCTGATCCCAGTGGTGGACATTTTGTTTTTATTTTTACGTTTTAACCCTATCCAAAACCTTAACCATTCAGAATGAGTCCCTAAACATAATGTTTTTAACCCTATCCAAAACCTTAACCATTCAGAATGAGTCCCTAAACATAATGTTTTTAACCCTATCCAAAACCTGAACCATTCAGAATGAGTCCCTAAACATAATGTTTTTAACCCTATCCAAAACCTGAACCATTCAGAATGAGTCCCTAAACATAATGTTTTTAACCCTATCCAAAACCTGAACCATTCAGAATGAGTCCCTAAACATAATGTTTTTAACCCTATCCAAAACCTGAACCATTCAGAATGAGTCCCTAAACATAATGTTTTTAACCCTATCCAAAACCTGAACCATTCAGAATGAGTCCCTAAACATAATGTTTTTAACCCTATCCAAAACCTGAACCATTCAGAATGAGTCCCTAAACATAATGTTTTTAACCCTATCCAAAACCTGAACCATTCAGAATGAGTCCCTAAACATAATGTTTTTAACCCTATCCAAAACCTGAACCATTCAGAATGAGTCCCTAAACATAATGTTTTTAACCCTATCCAAAATCTGAACCTTTAAAATGTGTCGTTTGGAACAACATTGAAATTTGACCATTCGAGAAATGTGGATAAACATCAAATTTTGCAGTGAGACTGTGAGAGCTTGTTGGACATAGCCACACACACACGTACTTTATCTCCTGGGGTTGGAGGTAAAGCAACGTTTTGATTTCACTCGCCCAGCACAGCAACCTTCCACAATACCAGCCTAGCACAGGTTCTGGCACAACGCCATGTCTTCCGGCTTCACACACAGGTATGGACACGTACACACAGACATACATACATATATATATATACACACACATACACACACACACACACACAGCTCTGGAAAAAATGAAGAGACCACTGCAAAATGATCAGTTTCTCTGGTTGTACTGTGTTTGAGTAAAATGTAAATTGTTGTTTTTATTCTAGTATAGCTAGTGGGTGTGATACACTGTGGCTTGTAGGCCTCTCCAGGTCTCGCACCCACTGTGAAATTTGGAGAGGGATCGGTGATGATCTGTGGGTGCTTCAGCAAGGCTGGAATCGGGCAGATTTGTCTTTGTGAAGGACGCATGAATCAAGCCACTTACAAGGTTGTCCTGGAAGATAACTTGCTTCCTTCTGCTCTGACAATGTTCCCCAACTCTGAGGATTGGTTTTTCCAGCAGGACAATGCTCCATGCCACACAGCCAGGTCAATCAAGGTGTGGATGGAGGACCACCAGATCAAGACTCTGTCATAGCCAGCCCAATCTCCAGACCTGAACCCCATTGAAAATCTCTGGAATGTGATCAAGAGGAAGATGGATAGTCACAAGCCATCAAACAAAGCATAGCTGCTTGAATGTTTGTGCCAGGAGTGGCATAAAGTCACCCAACATCAATGTGAAAGACTGGTGGAGAGCAGGCCAAGATGCATGAAAGATGTGATTGAAAATCAGGGTTATTGCACCAAATATTGATTTCTGAACTCTTCCTAAGTTAAAAAAGTAGTATTGTGAATATGAACTTATTTTCTTATTATTATTTGAGGTCTGACAACACTGCATCTTTTTGTTATTTTGACCATCTGTCATTTTCTGCAAATAAATGTGTAATTTGGGAGAAATGTTGTCACTAGTTTATAGAATAAAACAAAAATGTTCATTTTTCATTTTACCACCATCCCAAAGGTGTTCAATGGGGTTGAGGTCAGGGCTCTGTGCAGGCATGTCAAGTACTTCCACACCGATCTTGACAAACCATTTCTGTATGGACCTCGCTTTGTGCATGGGAGCATTGTCATGCTGAAACAGAAAAGGTTCTGCAGGTTGGAACCTGCAGGTTAGTGAGTGTTGCAACCGAGGACAGATAATTTTTTGGTGCTACGCGGTTCAGCACTCGGCGGTCCCGTTCTGTGAGCTTGTGTGGCTTACCAATTGTGGCTGAGCCATTGTTGCTCTTAGATGTTTCCACTTCATAATAATAACACTTACAGTTGAACGGGGCAGCTCTAACAGGGCAGAAATTTGACCACTGACTTATTGTAAAGGTGGCATCCTACAACGGTGCCACGTTGAAAGTCATTGAGCTCTTCAGTAAGGCCATTCCACTGCCAATGTTTGTCCATGGAGATTGCATGGCTGTGTGCTATATATATATGGGGGTCCTGAATTCAGATAATTCTCTCAAAGCCCTCTAACCAAAACCAGGATGACCTTTTACACAAAGGTTATGGACAATACTTCACTTAATTTACCTTAGCAGGCAAAACTAGTTCAGATAACATCATATTGACATCATATCAACCAGTTTGGTCCACGTGATCATTCTATTCTCAAAATTGACTAGATGTTGTGTTTGTGAGCTAGCTAGATGAGCTCTCTGATTATGTACCTGTATGTCAGGTTCTATTATGGAATTCAAACCTATATGTCAACTGTTGCAGAAGTCTTCTCCTCAGGATTCCCAAAAAAGGAGTCATGCAAAGAAAGATCAGAGGAGCGGAAAGAACGATGCTCCAACATCATGATGCATACAGCTAGCTTTCCATATGCGTCAGAGGCAGAGCAAGGAGCAAGGAGCCCAAAGCAGGGGAATCGGTGGCCAACCGCAACGTGTGTGTTTGTGTGTGTGCGTGCATGAGTCTGTGGGTATTTGTGTGTGTGTGTGTGTGTGTGTGTGTGTGTGTGTGTGTGTGTGTGTGTGTGTGTGTGTGTGTGTGTGTCCATGGAGTGACAGCAGCAGAGACAGAGACCAGGATCAAGCGGAACTCTCAGAGACTTACTGATAGTGACAGACGGATGGAGGGAGGGAGGGAGGAATGGGCTGGGGGGCAGAGGAAAAGGCAATCTGAAGTCAGTAACTCCCAGAGGTGAACAATCCGTCTGCAGCAGGAATACCGATGGTTTTCCTGTTCCCAGATCAGAACTAAAAGAACAGCGGTTTTCTGAAGATCACTGACTAGGGCTGCATCTGAAATGGCACCCTATCCTCTAGTGCACTACTTCTGACTAGGGTCCATAGGAATCTGGTAAAACGTAGTGCACTCTATATGGAGCAGGGTGCCATTTGGGATTGATTTTTAATAAGGGGTGTAGCGTAGTTACTTGGGGGCGGCAGGGTAGCCTAGTGGTTAGAGTGTTGGACTAGTAACCGAAAAGGTTGCAAGTTCAAATCCCTGAGCTGACAAGGTATAAATCTGTCGTTCTGCCCCTGAACAGGCAGTTAACCCATTGTTCCTAGGCCGTCATTGAAAATAAGAATTTGTTCTTAACTGACTTGCCTAGTTAAATAAAGGTAAATATCAGAATTATCCAAATAATTTAATTCACAGCATGTGTGACATTCCAGACTAACTATGCAGATGCAGAGGTATCAAGAAAGCATGGACGCAAAGTCGACCTCCGCCCAGTCACTGTTACTAGCCAGCTACCACCTGGCACTCTATCCTGCACCCTACGGACTGTCATTGAACACGGGTCACTTTAATAATGTTTATGTACAGTTTTATCGTCTTCATATGTATATACAGTATTCTAGTCAAGGCCCATCCTATATAACTACTGCTGTACACACCTTTTCTATTCTTATATACTGCCAATACTGTCTACACACCATCATATACATATATATTTATATTCTGGACTCTGATGTGGTTCGTTCTGAGGAGATTTGTGTGTATTGTTAGGTATTACTGCACCGTTGAAGCTAGAAACACAAGTATTTAGCAAGGTATTACTGCACTGTGGAAGCTAGAAACACAAGCATTTAGCTAGGTATTACTGCACCGTTGAAGCTAGAAACACAAGCATTTAGCTAGGTATTACTGCACTGTTGAAGATAGAAACACTAGCATTTAGCTAGGTATTACTGCACCGTTGAAGCTAGAAACACAAGCATTTCCCTGCACCTGTGACAACATCTGTAAAATATGTGTATGCGACCAATAACATAGATCATGTAGCTGACTGTTTATTTCATTTAACTTTTGATTGATCTGTCAGAACTGGTGGAGTGTCTCATGAGAGGTAATTATGGGATGCTTTTTAATTTAACATCAGTAAAAATAGACATGACAATTTCGACACATATTCACCAGACACTCCTACTTGCTCATTCAACAAAAATCAATAACCGCTACATTAGACAGCCTACCAAAGGTTTCATTACATTATAATGATATGTCACATGAGAAGTCACCTTCATGGTAACCAGTGTGTGTTCAGCCTGAGGCCAGTCAGTCAATAAGCTAAGCGACACTGCAACAAAAGGACGGTAAGAACAAACCCCACCATGCGATCATCTCCATCACCTCAACCCTCTGAACCTGCCCTGCATGCCGGAGGGTTCTACAGGGTACAATCCAATCTGACTCAGATTACATCCCCCTAGATTTATGTTTGAAGCTTTGACTGATATGAGACTGAAACACGTCCTTTATGGACATTGTAGAGATATATCTGCAATAAGGAGATTTGTGATTGGTTACTCGTGAAAGGGATGGGGATCATAACACGTACTGTAACAAAACATTTTTTTACATCATTTAGCAGACATTCTTATCCAGAGCAATTTACACGTTAAGTGCCTTGCTCAAGGGCACATCAAATTAGCCTTGTCAGCTCGAGTATTCAAACCAGCAATCTTTCAGTTACTGGCCCAGCACTCTGACCACTAGGCTACCTGCAGCTGCTATAACACTATACCCTCTTAAATAAGGGTTATTCGGCTGTCCCCGTAGGATAACCCTTTTTGGTTCAAGGTAGAACCCTTTTTGATTCCAGGTACAACCCTTCTGGGTTCAATGTAGAACCCTCTGTGGAATTTGAACATCTTGGCCATGTTCTGTTATAATCTCCACCCGGCACAGCCAGAAGAGGACTGGCCACCCCACATAGCCTGGTTCCTCTCTAGGTTTCTTCCTAGGTATTGGCCTTTCTAGGGAGTTTTTCCTAGCCACCGTGCTTCTACACCTGCATTGCTTGCTGTTTGGGGTTTTAGGCTGGGTTTCTGTACAGCACTTTGAGATATCAGCTGATGTACGAAGGGCTATATAAATACATTTGATTTGATTTGATTTGTGGAAAGGGTTTTACATTCTGGTTCCACCTGGAACCAAAAAGGGTTCTACCTTGAACCAAAAAGGATTCTTCAAAAGGTTCTATGAGGACAGCCGAAGAACCCTTTTAGGTTCTAGATAGCACACTGGCTGCATAGAATTCCACCAATCCAATAAAACAGCTCATTGCTGCTCTCTCTAGGAAGAGGGTGGAGGAACAAGCCAAGAGCATTACTACTAATGCCCTTCATAAGTCAAACATAGCGTTTTAGAGCTTTAGACCACCACTCTCGTATAAAATTTAAGTTTTGGAAGTGGTAGACTGTAGAGAGGACTGGAATTGCATGTTTTAATCATGACAGCTTAGCTATAATGCAGAGTACTATAAATTCCATCACAGCTCAATAAGGTTTGAAGGAAGTGTTGACAATCTGGGCACGTGGTGTTGAGATGATGGAATGTTCCTGAGGAGAGAGATTCAACTGGATATGTTTCTGAAGCCCACTCTGTTTGTTCTATTCTCCAGACATTTGGAACTACAGTAAGAATCACACATCTTTGTGAATGGTAAGATGTCAATACAGTCGATACACATCAATACCATCGCTAAACATCAATGCAGTCGATAGACATCCATAAAGTCGTTAAATATCAATCCAGACGTTAAAACATCACACAGTCGTTCAACATCAACACAGTGGATAAACATCAACACAGTCCTTAAACATCAACAGAGTCAATAAACATCAACACAGTCATTAAACATCAACACAGTGGATAAACATCAACACAGTCGATAAACATCAACACAGTGGTTAATCATCAACACAGCCGTTCAACATCAACACAGTCCTTAAACATCAACAGAGTCAATAAACATCAACACAGTCATTAAACATCAACACAGTGGATAAACATCAACACAGTCGATAAACATCAACACAGTCGATAAACATCAACACAGCCGTTCAACATCAACAGAGTCAATAAACATCAACACAGTCATTAAACATCAACACAGTGGATAAACATCAACACAGTCGATAAACATCAACACAGTGGTTAATCATCAACACAGCCGTTCAACATCAACACAGTCCTTAAACATCAACAGAGTCAATAAACATCAACACAGTCATTAAACATCAACACAGTGGATAAACATCAACACAGTCGATAAACATCAACACAGTCGATAAACATCAACACAGCCGTTCAACATCAACACAGTCCTTAAACATCAACACAGTCCTTAAACATCAACACAGTCGATAAACATCAACACAGTCAATAAACATCAACACAGTGGTTAATCATCAACACAGTCCTTAAACATCAACACAGTCCTTAAACATCAACACAGTCGATAAACATCAACACAGTCAATAAACATCAACACAGTGGTTAATCATCAACACAGTGGTTAATCATCAACACAGTCGATAAACATCAATCCAGTCATTAAACATCAACACAGTCCTTAAACATCAACACAGTCGATAAACATCAACACAGTCAATAAACATCAACACAGTGGTTAATCATCAACACAGTCGATAAACATCAACACAGTCGATAAACATCAACACAGTCCTTAAACATCAACACAGTCCTTAAACATCAACACAGTCAATAAACATCAACACAGTCCTTAAACATCAACACAGTCATTAAACATCAACACAGTGGTTAATCATCAACACAGTCATTAAACATCAACACAGTCCTTAAACATCAACACAGTCCTTAAACATCAACACAGTCAATAAACATCAACACAGTCAATAAACATCAACACAGTCGATAAACATCACATTCGATAATCATCAACACAGTCGTGCAACATCAGCACAGTTCATAAACATCAATGCAGTCGTTCAACATCAACACAGTCGTTAATCATCAACAGTCGTTATGACGTGTGCACGTGCATACTTGTTTATGCTCTTGCATAAAGGGAGTGAGGTAGCAGAGAGATGCTCACTACTCTGACCAGACACAGTCCAGCTTCACATACTGTAGTCTCAGGGCTGGGCATCTCAGGCTCTGCTCTTGGAATGCATCCTACCTGACCAGTCGTTCCTACCAGGTGACTTGGAGAGGATCTGTGTCTGCACCACATACTCTCACTAAAGGTGTCCCTCAGGGCTTAGTTATAGGCCCTCTTCTCTCTATACACCCAGTCACTCGGCTCCATGATATCCTGGCATGGTGTCTCCTAACATTGCTATGTGGATGACACTCAACTACTTTTCTCCTTCCCTCCTTCTGACACCCAGGTGGCGACGTGCATCTTTTCGTGTCTGGCAGATATTTTACTTTGGATGTCGTCCCACCACCTCAACCTCCACCTCTACAAAACGGAGCTGCTCTTCTTTCTGTCTTAGGCCTGTCCGCTTCAAGACCTCTCCATTACGGTTGACAACTCCTAATCCAGGCCCGTGTTATCTCCTGTCTGCACTACTGCAACTCTCTGTTGGATGGGCTCCACGCTTGTGCCATCAAACCCCTGCTACTTATCCAGAACACTGCATCCTGCCTGGTGTTTCACTTTCCCAAATTCTCCCATATCACACCGCTCATCCACACACTCCACTGGCTTCCAGTTGAAGCTCACATCCACTACGAGATCATGATGCTTGCAACGGAGCAACAAGAGGAACTGCCCCTCCCCACCTTCAGGCTCTGCTCAAACCCTACACCCCAAACCGAGTAGTCCTACGGGAGGTCAGCCCATTCCAAGCTCTTCTCTTTCCTGGCACCCCAGTAATGGAACCAGCTTCCCCTGAAGCTAGGACAACAAATGAGCCATTTGTGAACTAACAATGGCACTTGACTCTTTTCCTGACTTTGCTGATATTTACTATGACCGTGATGTGTGGTTGTCCCTCCTAGCTATTTAAAGATGAATGAACTAACTAACTGTTAGTCCCTGTGGATAAGAGTGTCTTCTAAAGGACTCAAATGTAAATGTAGTGTGACTGAAGGTGAATGAGGTAATGGATGTCTTATACTGCCACCGTGCCTTAGGAAATGGCTAGAGGGGCAACATTAGGCTGCGTCTCAGAAATGGCACCCTATTCCCTATATAGTGCACTACTTTTGACCAGACCGCTATGGATCTTGGTGTAAATGTAGTGCACTATCTATAGGGAATAGGGTGCCATTTCTGATGCACCCTATCTTGCCAAGGATCAGCACCTTGATCGTCAAGCCTTATGAAGTCACATTGCGCCACATTCAATCTCACACTCTGGGCCAGTAATAGAGAATGTCCTATCAGCGCAGCGTTAAATTACATATATATATTTTTTAAAACATTTATTACGATACCATATGTCATCGGACAGGAATTAATCCAACATCCATTTCCTGGGACTGATTTTCCCGATACTTACAAAGTTTTATCGGATTTTAACCTTTTAATATAAATATCATACATAATAATGGTATAGAGACAATGCAGTCATTTGTATTAATCACCTCTCTAAGGGCATCTAACCAGGCTAACGTATAAAGCTATAACATCGTCCATGGTTCAGGACTTTAATAGGCCTGGACATCACATGTCTCTTAGTGGCTTAAAGAGACAGCAGGAATGACACCGGATCCTCTTTATGGCCTATATCACATCACAACTCTTGTGTATCTGTCGCACTACATGACAGTGAACGGGTCAGATCTATTAGAGGGTGTCCACCTCCACTGGGCAGAGTAGTGCTGCCTCAGCTCCTTATAAGGTCATGTAGAGAGACAGTGTGGCACCTTGTGTCATGTTAAATCTCTAAAGTTTTTCACCCAGAACCCAGATAGGAGGTGATAGCCGTTTGACGAGAGAGAGAGAGAGAGAGAGAGATATGGAGTATACTGTGCATATGACTGTGCGTCATACCATTTTGGTAACACTTTACTTGACACCTAGCGTCATAACACATTATGACATGGTTATAACCGTATCATAGTATGTCTTAATAACAGCTGACATGTCGTGACACATTATGACCATCCTGTGTGACTTTACTTGAACTAAGAAAAGACACTTCATGAAGCATTATGACCATCCTGTGTCACTTTACTTGAACTAAGAAAATACACTTTATGGCACTTGTCAGGAATTATTATGACCATCCTAATCATAAAAGCCAGATAAACCTATCATGTACATGCCCTTATATCGTCATCAGTCAAAAAGAGGGTGTCTTGTCCTGATCCTGAAATATGCTCCTGTATTCATCCCAGTCATCAGCAACAGAGCATTGAGGTAGGTACATGTCTGACATCAATGTGTACGCAACTACAATTATCATTTAATATGGTCAATTTCAGAAAACGTTATATAATATACAAATACTGTTGACAAGTAGGTTATGGTGTAATGGAATGTTTTGCCTTGTGTGGTATGTTTTGACACTCTTATGTATCATAACCAGCCATAAATTAACGCAATACATTTTACAATAGGTGTAAATATTTGCGTCATGACAGTGTTATGGCCATATTATGGCAGGTTATGACAAGTTATGTCAGCTGTTATGACATATTATGTCATGGTTATGACCATGTCATAACGTGTTAAGACACTTGGCGTCAAGTAAAGCATTACCAATGTTTTTTTATGTGTGCCAGTACCATGCAATGAATAGAGAAATAATCATTAATGATGTAATAACTGATATCAATATTGTTCTTGTTTTACATTTGACTGACTACCGATATGGATCCTAACCTGTGGAAAGGGAGACATAGCCATGGTAGTAGAGGTCAGGCCATAGTATGGTCAGGTATTTTATTTATTTAAGAAAATACTGTCATTGACAAACGGATGTCAGGTTTTCAATGACAGGCCAGGTCAGAGCCAGGTTAACTATCAGAGCCAGGTCAGCTATCAGGCCAGGTCAGAACCAGGTCAGCTATCAGGCCAGGTCAGAACCAGGTCAGCTATCAGGCCAGGTCAGAACCAGGTCAGCTATCAGGCCAGGTCAGAACCAGGTCAGCTATCAGGCCAGGTCACAGCCAGGTCAACTATCAGGCCAGGTCAGCTATCAGGGCCAGTTCAGCTATCAGGCCAGGTCAGCTATCAGAGCCAGGTCAGCTATCAGGCCAGGTCAGAACCAGGTCAGCTATCAGAGCCAGGTCAACTATCAGGCCAGGTCAGAACCAGGTCAGCTATCAGGCCAGGTCAGAACTAGGTCAGCTATCAGGCCAGGTCAGCTATCAGAGCCAGGTCAGCTATCAGGCCAGGTCAGAACCAGGTCAGCTATCAGGCCAGGTCAACTATCTGGCCAGGTCAGCTATCAGAGCCAGGTCAGCTATCAGGCCAGGTCAGCTATCAGAGCCAGGTCAACTATCAGGCCAGGTCAGAACCAGGTCAGCTATCAGGCCAGGTCAGAACTAGGTCAGCTATCAGGCCAGGTCAGCTATCAGAGCCAGGTCAGCTATCAGGCCAGGTCAGCTATCAGAGCCAGGTCAGCTATCAGAGCCAGGTCAGCTATCAGGCCAGGTCAGAACCAGGTCAGCTATCAGGCCAGGTCAGAACTAGGTCAGCTATCAGGCCAGGTCACAGCCAGGTCAACTATCAGGCCAGGTCAGAACCAGGTCAGCTATCAGACCAGGTCAGAACTAGGTCAGCTATCAGGCCAGGTCAGCTATCAGGCCAGGTCAGGTATCAGGCCAGGTCAGAGCCAGGTCAACTATCAGGCCAGGTCAGAGCCAGGTCAACTATCAGGCCAGGTCAGCTATCAAGCCAGGTCAGAGCCAAGTCAACCATCAGGCCAGGTCAGCTATCAGGCCAGGTCAGAGCCAGGTCAACTATCAGGCCAGGTCAGGGCCAGGTCAACTATCAGGCCAGGTCAGAGCCAGGTCAACTATCAGGCCAGGTCAGCTATCAGAGCCAGGTCAGAGCCAGGTCAGCTATCAAGCCAGGTCAGAGCCAGGACAGTTATCAGGCCAGGTCAACTATCAGGCCAGGTCAGAGCCAGGTCAGCTATCAGGCCAGGTCAGAGTCAGGTCAACAATCAGGCCAGGTCAGCTAGCAGGCAAGGCCAGAGCCAGGTCAACTATCAGGCCAGGTCAGAGCCAGGTCAGCTATCAGGCCAGGTCAGAGCCAGGTCAGCTATCAGGCCAAGTCAGCTATCAGAGCCAGGTCAGCTATCAGGCCAGGTCATCGATCAAGCCAGGTCAGAGCCAGGACAGAGCCAGGTCAGCTATCAGGCCAGGTCAGAGCAAGGTCAACTATCAGGCAAGGTCAGAGCCAGGTCAACTACCAGGCCAGGTCAGAGCCAGGTCAACTATCAGGCCAGATCAGCTATCAGGCAAGGTCAGAGCCAGGTCAACTATCAGGCCAGGCCAGAGCCAGGTCAACTATCAGGCCAGGCCAGGCCAGGTCAGCTATCAGGCCAGGTCAGAGTCAGCTGCTGCTGTTGTAGCACAGGACTGTACTGTACTCAGTCTAACTGACAGATACAGGCTGACTGACAGATGGGCCCAGAAGATCAAAGAGTGACAGATGAAAGAGGGAGAGAGAGAAAGAGGGAGCAAGAGAGAGTGAGAGGGCAAAGGAGAGAGGGAGAGAGAGACAGTGAGCAAGAAAGAGGGAGAGAGGGAGGGAGGGGGAGGGAGATAGAGAGAGAAGGAGAGCGGGTGGGAGAGATGGAGCAAGAGAGAGAGAGGGAAGGGAGAGAGAGAGGGGGAGCGAGATAGAGAGGGAGGGAGAGGGAGCAAGAGAGGGGGAGAGAGAGAGAAACAGAGAGATGGAACGAGGGAGTGGTAGAGAGAGAGAGGGAGGGGGTAGAGAGACTGAGAGCAAGATAGATCCATGGTGGAGAATGTTTCACTTCATCAGCATGAGATGCCTCACCACCACCACCACCACCTGTCCAGCACCATTACCCCATGGCACAGCGGAGAGGAGAGGAGAGGCACAGCAATAGACAGCCCACTCATTCATACTGTGGGCCCTAATACAGAAACCACACTGATCCAGCTTACTAACTAACTCAACCAGCCTGGGTTTTAACGGCACTGCCATTCTTTAGGCCCCGATACAGATAAACCATATGGGCCTAATGATCCAGCTTGCTAACTTATTGTTTTGTACAGTTCTTCCTCTACCTCACACCACGAGGTGCTGCCGGAGGCTGGGAGATGCGGCGTTAAATAATAACACAATCCATCCCACCTTAAAGACGCTCCAGAGGCAAAGGAGCTCATTTGCTAGAAATTACACAAATTAGCCAGAGGTGAGTTTTAATGTGTTTTTCCATTCCTCTTCTCCATCTCCATTCACTTTAGCTGCTACAGCCGTGATGGAGCTAAAGGAAGGCAGGAAGGCAGCAGTGATGGAGCTAAGGAAGGCAGGAAGACAGCGATGATGGAGCTAAGGAAGGCAGGAAGGCAGCAGTGATGGAGCTAAGGAATGCAGGAAGACAGCGATGAGGGAGCTAAGGAAGGCAGCAGTGATGGAGCTAAGGAAGACAGGAAGGTAGCAGTGTTAAAGCTAAGGAAGGCAGGAAGGCAGCAGTGATGGAGCTAAGGAAGGCAGCATTGATGGAGCTAAGGAAGACAGGAAGGTAGCAGTGTTAAAGCTAAGGAAGGCAGGAAGACAGAAGTGATGGAGCTAAGGAAGGCAGCATTGATGGAGCTAAGGAAGACAGGAAGGTAGCAGTGTTAAAGCTAAGGAAGGCAGGAAGGCAACAGTGATGGAGCTAAGGAAGGCAGGAAGGCAGCAGTGATGGAGCTAAGGGAGGCAGGAAGGCAGCAGTGATGGAGCTAAGGAATGCATGAAGGCATCAGTGATGGTGCTAAGGAAGGCAGGAAGGCAGCAGTGATGGAGCTAAGGAATGCAGGAAGGCAGCAGTGATGGAGCTAAGGAATGCAGGAAGGCATCAGTGATGGAGCTAAGGAATGCAGGAAGGCAGCAGTGATGGAGCTAAGGGAGGCAGGAAGGCAGCAGTGATGGAGCTAAGGGAGGCAGGAAGGCAGCAGTGATGGAGCTAAGGAATGCAGGAAGGCATCAGTGATGGAGCTAAGGAATGCAGGAAGGCATCAGTGATGGAGCTAAGGAATGCAGGAAGGCAGCAGTGATGGAGCTAAGGAATGCAGGAAGGCAGCAGTGATGGAGCTAAGGAATGCAGGAAGGCATCAGTGATGGAGCTAAGGAATGCAGGAAGGCAGCAGTGATGGAGCTAAGGGAGGCAGGAAGGCAGCAGTGATGGAGCTAAGGAATGCAGGAAGGCAGCAGTGATGGAGCTAAGGGAGGCAGGAAGGCATTCTTAGAGCACATTAAGCACATTCTTAGAGCACATTAAGGTTGGTGTCGATGTTAAATGCTGGCTTGGCCGCTATGCTATGGGGGTATTGGAAGTTTAGTGAGCCAGACCGAATGAGACACACACACAAACATGTACACACACACCCACACACACACAGTGTTGTCCAGCGTTGTGTAGCCAGAGCCAGCCAGGCTGCAGGCAGTCCCGGCTGCAGTATAGTACAGCACTAGGTATCTATCTGCCTGGTGAGATTGGTAATGAGTGTTAAGCAGTGCTACACTGTGTTTGCCTACAGCTATGAGAGCTAATGGCATCTGGAGAAACGATAGATAGTGATGGATATCTCTCTGTATTCCGTATGAGAGCCTGCTCATATAATCCTTATGCTTATCCTTATCCTCTCTGTTTGCCTTTAGCCTTTATGAGCTGCAGGTGCGTCTGCATGTTTCTACCTGCAGAGAGAGAGAGAGAGAGAGAGAGAGAGAGAGAGAGAGAGAGAGAGAGTGGTGGGAAGGTCTAATGTAATGGACCATTTTAATAGTTTATTTCCAAAACGCTATATCCACCCAGTTTTTTCATCAGAAATGATTCCTTATGGGTACGTTCATGTGTCTGAAAAATATGTGTGTTTTCAGACTTTTAATTCATAGATTTTAGATGTGTATGAAAATGTTTTTTTTTGCTAAAAGCTATATATCTTTTGTTAACTGGAAAGAGATATTCATATGGTGTATATTTGACTGTGATTTGTGATTGTCTCACCTAGCGATCTTAAGATGAAGGTACTTACTGTAAGTCACTCTGGATAAGAGCATCTGATAAATGACTAAAATGTCAAATAACAATCTCATATTACTGTATTGAAAAAAGTTTAAAAAAATTTTTAAAGTATTGATGTCATTCATGTAAAATCATTTGTAAAGTTCTTCATTAAAAAAAAGTCGTTATTTTTCATATTTGACTGTGTAGAATTTAGCATTACTACTTAATTCTCTGAGAGTGTGGCAGATATTTAACGTGATTTTTTGTTTCTCTGAAATGAAACCATCAAATGATCGATTTTATACAAATACACGTCTTTCATTGAACAACCCCATACCATAATTAGTTAGTGAAAACAAAACAATCTCTTTCCCAACAATAAAAGCTAACATTTCTGAAAATGGATACAGTGCATTTGGAAAGTATTCAGACCCCTTGACTTTTTCCATATTTTGTTAGGGTACAGCCTTATTCTAAAATTGATTAATTATTTTTCTTCGCTCCTCAAAAGGCACACACCTGTCTATATAAGGTCCCACAGTTGACAGTGCATGTCAGAGCAAAAACCAAGCTATGAGGTCGAAAGAATTGTCAGTAGAGCTCAGTGACAGAATTGTGTCGAGGCACAGATCTGGGGAAGGTTACCAAAAAATGTCTCCGGCACTGAAGGTCCCAAAAGCACAAAGTGGCCTCCACCATTCTTTAATGGAAGAAGTTTGGAACCACCAAGACTCTTCCTAGAGCTGGCTGCCCGGCCTAACTGAGCAATCGGGGGCGAGGGGCCTTAGTCAGGGAGGTGACCAAGAACTTGATGGTCACTCTGACAGAGCTCCAGAGTTCATCTGTGGAGATGGGAGAACCTTCCTGAAGGACAACCATCTCTGCAGAACTCCACCAGTAAGGCCTCAATGGTAGAGTGGCCAGACGGAAGCCACATCTCAGTAAAAGGTTCTCTGGCCTGATGAAACCAAGATTGAACTCTTTGGTAAAGCATGGTGGTGGCAGCATCATGCTGTGGGGAAGTTTTTCAGCGGTAGGGACTGGGAGACTAGTCAGGATCGAGGGAAATATGAACGGAGCAAAGTACAGAGAGACCCATGACTTAATCCTGCTCCAGAGCTCATGACCTCAGACTGGGGCAAAGGTTCACCTTCCAACAGGACAATGACCCTAAGCACACAGCCAAGTCTCTAAATGTCCTTGAGTGGCCCAGCAAGAGCCCATACTTGAACCCGATCAAACATCTCTGGAGAGACCTGAAAATAGCTGTGCAGCGACGCTCCCCACCCAACCTGATAGAGCTTGAGAGGATCTGGAGAGAAGAATAGGAGAAACTCTCCAAATACATGTGTGCCAAGCTTGTAGCGTCATACCCAAGAAGACTCGATGCTGTAAACGCTGCGAAATGTGCTTCAACAAAGTACTGAGTAAAGGGTCTGAATATTTATGTAAATGGGATATTTCAGTTTCTAAAAAACAGTTTTTGCTTTGTCATTATGCAGTATTATGTGTAGATTGATGAGGGGGGAAAAAACTATTTAAGACATTTTAGAATAAGGCCGAAAAGCAACAAAATGTGGAAAGGTCAAGTGGTCTGAATACTTTTCGAATGCACAGTATATTGCATTTTGCAATGGAGCTCTTAATTTACAATGTACATTGACATTCTACTACTGTCACACCCTGATCTGTTTCACCTGTTCCTGTGATTGTCTCCACCCCCTCCAGGTGTCTCTTATTTTCCCCAGTGTATTTATCCCTGTGTTTCCTGTCTCTCTGTGCCAGGTCGTCTTGTATGTTTAGTCAAGTCAACCAGCGTGTTTTTCCCCATACTCCTTTTCTATTATTTTTGATAGTCCTCCCGGTTCTGACTCCTGCCTGACTCTGGACTACTTTCCTGCCTGCCTGATCATCCTGCCTTCCCTGACCTTGACTCTGCCTGTCCTTCGGTACCTATTGGACTCTGATCTGGTTTTGACCTTTTTGCCTGTCCACGACCTTTCTCTTACCCCTATGGATTAATAAACATTGTAAGACTCCAACCATCTGCCTCCTGGGTCTGCATCTGGGTTTCTCCTTGTGCCTTGATAACTACAAATATCTGTGTTTTTATTATTACCCTTATCTGACCTATGATTTCTACAATAAAATAAAAATATAGGATATGGGAGGGAATATCCATATACATGTACATATGTAGAAACATGGCATATTTTGGGGCTGGTATGTGGATAACACATGGGATTGTAGTTCGAAGCTGGATCATCTCCACATGAAAAAATCTAGCAGAAACGTTGTTGACATCTCCACTTGTGAAACTGTCATTTCTTTAATAATTTATGGTTTCTTTGTGCTTGTAACATACAGTATCTAGTGGCTTACGGGATCATGAAACATAATGAGAAATCATAAAACATGGAAATTAATGTCTAATCCTACTCTGTGGTTGGTTGAGTAGGGAGGTGTGTGTGTGTGTGTGTGTGTGTGTGTGTGTGTGTGTGTGTGTGTGTGTGTGTGTGTGTGTGTGTGTGTGTGTGTGTGTGTGTGTGTGTGTGTGTGTGTGTGTGTGTGTGTGTGTGTGTGTGTGTGTGTGTGTTCATCGACAGGAATTCTGGGAGAGTCCATGACAGATGTGGCGAAGGCTCTTTGGAACCAGGCTGTGTCAGATGACACAAGATCGAATGGTCAAGAGACCCTCATGGCTGTTTCCACTACATTCACCATAAAGAAAAATGACCTCTGCACCAATGGCCATTGATTTTTTTCTCATTACATTTTCGTTGGAAAATTATTAGGAGTTCCAGTGGACCTTAAAAAGATTTTCTAGATTGAATTACTACAGTCATATACAGTATATATATTGTCATTTAGCAGATGCTCTTGTCCCAAGCAACTAGGGTTAAGAGCCTTGCTCAAGGACACATCAACAGATGTTTCACCCAGGAAGATATTCAGCTTGGATATTTGAACCAGCACACTCGGTTACTGGCCAAACTCTCTTAACAGCTAGGCTACCTGCATTTCTAGTTATTTACCATTGTGAATCTAATCGGATAGAAATGGACTTGGCTCCTGGTTTTAAGCGAAAACACCATTGTGAGTGTTTGCGCAACACATCCTTAAAAACCTCTGAAGCCTCTGTGTTGGTGTCTATTCTCTTCATTTTGGAAAATATTGTGTGATCAGATGCATACATTGCTGTGTTTTTAATCGACTGCTCTAGAAAATAAAAGGTGATGATGTGTTTTCATCACCTCGAGGTGAGAAGGGGCAGGTGTGAAACAGGTTCTCTCTCTTCAGGCTGTCCACCATACTGCTGCAGATAATATTTGAAAAATAAGCAGATATAACCGAGGCCAAGGCCTCCTGATATTGCTCAGTGTGTAGTTCATTATTTTCTAAATCGATTCGCCCCCATTTTGCCTCTAGCACTGGCGTATTGGGGATTCAGCAGGACTGAGGCTGAGACAAACAGATCTAGTGTACTGCAAACAAGAACAAAGATGGTTGAGCATATGTGCTCATACTGGGTCATATGTACTCATACTGGGTCATATGTACTCATGCTGGGTCATATGTGGCTCATGCTGGGTTAAATACAGTTTCTGTGACATCATGGTTCAGCTACAGAGATATGAGTAACTCCTTCAGGTCATCAATGATTACGTATCAATATTTGAAACATAATTTTGACAGACAACGAGCTGAATATTCATTATAGCTGTTTACTGTTTGCCTGGCGACTTATCCTGAAAATCCCGCTGCTCTATGTGCGCGCCAGACATTCAGTCTGAAACTGCCATCCTAGAAGTAGTTTGTGCTGATGTAAAGGTGAGGGGCATTTAACAGAACAAATGAATCAGCGATTGGATAGTATCTAACCAATCAGAGTATCAAAGCCAATAATGTGATTCATGATTTGTGTAGGCCGGCTCTGGCCCAACCCATCGGTTTTCTGGGATTAATCAGAATGGTCAGAATGTGTTTGGATACTAGAAGAGGTCGTTAGACGAAAGCAAATCCAGACACATGGTGGAGAAGAAATGCTAGTGGGCGTGGCGTTTGGCCGGAGCACTGTGGAAGGGTAGTCAGGCTAGTCTTCTGTAGGCTATGAGTGCCAAAGTTGTTCACATTTTAGTTTTAGCCTTAGCACCACACATCTTAGCATTTTTACACATTTCGCTACACCCGCAATAACTTCTGCTAAATATGTGTATGTGACCAATAAAATGGGATTTTATTTTATTTAAATCATCAAAGCTTGATGAAGACTTGATCATTTTAAGAAGCTGTGTAGTCAAAAACCAAAATGTGCATAGTTTTTTCTATAAGATGACATTGGAGAAGAAAGCAGACATTTTATCCCCCAACAGATTTGTTTATTTGTTTATTTGCGTTGTTTGTAACTTCATTTTTTAAAACTTATTTTGTACATAATGTTGCCGCTACCGTCTCTTATGAACAAAAATAACTTCTGAACATCAGGACTGCGATTACTCACCACGGACTGGCAGAATCCTTTTTTTCCTTAAACGAGTCTGACGAGGCCGACGTGAACGATATACTGCTTTCTCGGGAACAAGCCCAGATCCACATGATTTCCGTGAAGAGGAGGCGGAGAAAAAGGATCCGGAGGGCGGATAGCCTTCTGAGAATTCGCAGGCGATCGAATAAACCTCCAATTACTTCCATTCTGCTAGCAAATGTGCAATCTTTGGACAATAAAATAGATGACCTACACGGAAGATTAAACTACCAACGGGATATTCAAAACTGTAACATCTTATGCTTCTCGGAGACATGGCTGAACGACGACAGAATCAACATACAGCTGCCTGGTGATATGCTGCACCAGCAGGATAGAACACATGTGTCTGGTAAGACACTTGTGTCTTTATAAATAACAGCTGGTGCACAATATCTAAGGAATTCTCGAGCTATTGCTTGCTTGAGGTAGAGTATCTCATAATAAGCTGTAGACCACACTACCTACCTAGATAGTTTTCATCTGTATTTTTTCGTAGCTGTTTACATACCCCCACAGACTGAGGCTGGCACAACACAGCATTGAATGAGCTGTATTCTGCTATAAGAAAACAATAAATCATTCACCCAGAGGCAGCACTCCTAGTAGCCGGGGACTTTGCTGTAGGGAAACTTAAATCCGTTCTACCAAATTTCTATCAACGTGTTAAAAAACTCTGGACCACCTATACTCCACACACAGATACGCATACAAAGCTCTCCCTCGCCCTCCATTTGGCAAATCTGACCATAATTCTATCCTCCAGTGACGAGATCAATAAAAAAGTGGTCAGATGAAGCAGATGCTAAACTACAGGACTGTTTTGCTAGCACAGACTGGGATATTTCCAGGGATTCCTCTGATGGCATTGAGGAGTACACCACATCAGTCATTGGCTTCATCAATAAGTGCATCGATGACGTCATTCCCACATAAACCATGGATTACAGGCAACATCCGCACTGAACTAAACGCTACAGCTCAAGGAGCGGGACTCTAACCTGGAAGCTTATGCCCTCCGACGAACCATCAAAAGGACAAAGCGTCAATACAGGATGAAGATCGAGTCGTACTACACCAGCTCTGACACTTGTCGGATGTGGCAGGGCCTGCAAACCATTACAGACTATAAAGGGAAGCACAGCCGAGAGCATCCCAGTGACACGAGCCTACCAGATGAGCTAAACTACTTCTATGCTCGCTTCGAGGCAAATAACACTGAAACATGCATGAGAACACCAGCTGTTCTGGAAGACTGTGTGATCACGCTCTCCGCAGCCGTTGTGAGTAAGAACTTTAAACAGGTCAACATTTAGCAAGGCCGCAGCGCCAGATGGATTACCAGGATTTGTACTGCGAGCTTGCGCTGACAAAATGGCAAGTGTCTTTACTGACATTTTTAACCTCTCTCTGTCCGAGTCTGTAATACCAAAATGTTTTAAGCAGACCACCATAGTGTCTGTGCCCAAGAACACTAAGGTAACCTGCCTAAATGACTACCGACCCACGTCTGTAGCCATGAAGTGCTTTGAAAGGCTGGTCATGGCTCGATCACTGCCCGCTCCTGCTAGCCCGTCCAGCATCACTACTCTGGACGGCTCTGACTTAGAATACGTGGACAGCTACAAATACCTGGGTGTCTGGTTAGACTGTAAACTCTCCTTCCAGACTCACATTAAGCATCTCCAATCAAAAATGTTATCTAGAATCGGCTTCCTATATCGCAACAAAGCATCCTTCACTCATGCTGCCAAACATACCCTCGTAAAACTGACCATCCTACCGATCCTCGACTTCGGTGATGTCATCTATAAAATAGCCTCCAACACTCTACTCAACAAACTGGATGCAGTCTATCACAGTGCCATCCGTTTTGTCACCAAAGCCCCATACACTACCCACCATTGCGACCTGTACGCTCTCGTTGGCTGGCCCTCGCTTCATACTCGTTGCCAAACCCACTGGCTACAGGTTATCCTCAAGTCTCTGCTAGGTAAAGCCCCGCCTTATCTCAGCTCACTGGTCACCATAGCAGCACCCACTCGTAGCACGCGCTCCAGCGGGTATATCTCTCTGGTCACCCCCAAAGCCAATTCCTCCTTTGGTCGTCTTTCCTTCCAGTTCTCTGCTGCCCATGACTGGAACGAATTGCAAAAATCTCTGAAGCTGGAGACTCACATCTCCCTCACTAGCTTTAAGCACCAGCTGTCAGAGCAGCTTACAAATCACTGCACCTGTACATAGCCCATCTGTAAACAGCCCATCTACCTACCTCATCCCCATACTGGTATTTATTTATTTTTCTCCTTTGCACCCCAGTATCTCTACCTGCATATTCATCTTCTGCCGATCTACATTTCCGGTGTTTAATTGCTATATTGTAATTACTTCGCCACCATGGCCTATTTATTTCCTTAACTTACCTCATTTGCACTCACTGTATATAGACCTTTTGTTTTCTTTCTTCTACTGTATTATTGACTGTATGTTTTGTTTATTCCATGTGTAACTCTGTGTTGTTGTATGTGTCGAATTGCTACGCTTTATATTGGCCAGGTCGCAGTTGCAAATGAGAACTTGTTCTCAACTAGCCTACCTGGTTACATAAAGGTGAAATGAATAAATGTAAAAAAATAAAAGGGCTCGTAAGTAAGCATTTCCCGATAAGGTCTACACCTGTTATATTTGACGCATCTGACTAATAACATTTGATTTGATTTGATTTAAAATTCGATTTGATTTGATTTTTGGTCCCCAGGACCAAGATTGAGAACCAATGACTACAGGGATGCTGCTGTTTCCTTTCCAACTACTGAGTCAACTAACTAGTGAGTCCTTTAATGCAAACAAAAACCTAAAAGATTTGAAAATGTCTTTCAATAATACATTCAGCAGAACAAGCACGGTTGGATTGATATTCCCCATGTACTCTGTTTCTCTGAACGTGAAGAAAAAGTCAATTAATTGTTGTTGAACATTGCATTTAATTTGATATTGGTAAATCTATTCAGCATTTTCTCCGATTTAACACGGTCTCTGCATGTTCCCAGGATGATTCCCCTGCATACCAGTAACCGTACATTTAGTTAGAACTGCCCTGCAATAAAATGATCATCTGAAGCTCACACCCACCCACATTTCCATGGAGATCTCCCCCACTGCTAGTGATATCACTTACACCACATGCACCTCAATCTACACTTATGCCTTAACACAACATACCCACCGGCCTCAAAAACAATAATGAGAAACTATTTATTTTCAGATGAAATACGTCCTCTATGTCTGTTGTCTTTCAAGTCGAAGCTCCCCGTCCTTATTCTCCATGCTTTGTTTAATATTTCACAAGTCTCTGGAAAAAAAGTCCTCACCAACACCTCATTGTGATGGAGATTTACTAAACCCAACCAACCAGATTATCAATGCTCCCGCTCGTCTTTAAGAAGCGATGGGGTTTTAATTTGAAGTACAAATCATGATGTGATTTTTCTTTCTTTCCATCCCTTTAAGAAATAGCAGGGTTTTGCGAATTAATTAGCTGGCATTTATATAAAAATAGGTTTTGTGTGACATCTGGTGTGGTTGTAAGTGTTAATGAGTTCTATTCAGTACGATATGCATCTGTTGACTGGGGCTGTCTGATATGACAGCCCTGTGATGATCTCAGACGTAGCCAGGGTGGAAGGGAGGAGAGAGGGAGGAGAAAGGGAGGAGAAAGGGAGGAGAAAGGGATGGGTGGTAATGGATGGTGAGAGTTCACTCGTTCTTTTGGGCAAATAGCATGTTGTCAGAATGAGGGCCTTTGACTCCCAAAATATCACTGTACGAATAGAGGATGAGCTAAATGATTCTCCAAGGACATAAATTGAATAATCATTTCAACAGATTGCTAGACAGGCTGTAAGCCTCTGCTCTGTGATGTGGTGTGTTTTGTTATGTTCCTCTTCTACAAAATGCCAAGCAGCTTCAGGAATGTGATGGGAGCCTGCATACTGTCTGTTTCATTAACACACAATACAAACATGTTACATATGTAAATCAATTATCTTAAACCGGAAAAAAATACATGTGTACTTTTTTTTATTTATACTGTTGATGTCTATTTTACATGGGCTCAGTTCATGGTTACGGTGTCCATATTAGGAGAGCCAAAGTCCTGCCGAGATTGAGGCTGTCTTAATATGGACACCATACACGGTGTTGTTCCTACTGTTTATTCCTGGATGAGTCAAACTAGCAGATCTGTGTTAGAAGTCTTTATTAGCTATTAAACATTTGGATGCTATACTGGCTGTGTCATAATCGCTGGTCATCATTAACACAAACCTACTCAGCGCCATTAATTGTGTATGACTGAGGGAAGTCTGCAGTGTAAGTATGATGAGTAAACTGTACTGTAGTAAGATTTAGTAGAATACAGTACATTTAGCACCCGATCAGAGGAGTGTAAATGCTTTTTTTTAGGCTGGATCATGTTGTTGAATTGAATTGTAGTGTTGTATGTTTTAATTATGTAATGCATTGATTGTTGCTGCCTTCTTGGCCAGGTCTCCCTTGAAAAAGAGACTCCGGGTGTCATTGGGCTTTTCAATAAAATAAATAAACCATAAATACAGCCCTTCTGGTCTATTTATGGTACTGTTGTTAAAGACTGTTCAGTGTACCACACAGTTTACCGTGATTCAGGGGAAGAGCAGCTGAACTGCTGCTATACAGTCGTCTGTATTAGAAGTTGCTAAACAAACAGGCATATTAGCCAGTAATCCCTGTTATTCAGGTGGCATTGCGTTGCTCGGTTATGCCATTGTCCCTTCTATGCTCAACATCCTGGCATTTTACTCATCTCTACAGCAGAGCACGGCTGGGAGTTCTCTTTCATTTTCTCTTTGTTCGCATCCCAAATGGAACCCTATTCCCTATGTAGTGCACTACTTTTAACCATTACATAGGTAATAGGATGCTATTTTAGACACACATTTGTAGGGGGGGGGGGGGGGGGTTTATTGGGATACATTTAAAAAAAAATGTTTTACTGTAGACTGTTATATAGCCTAGCTGAGAAAATACTGTTAAATGAGCTTAGTGTAGGTGAGAATGTTGTTAGGCAGAGGGAAAATGTCCTTGTTTGAGATTAAATTTATTAAAGAGGATATATCTATTTACATTTACCCATTTCCACATATCTTATGTGAATGATACAGTATATCTATATGAAATCAAGCTTTATTTGTACAGCCCATTTCAGACATGGAGTGCAACGCAATGTGCTTCACAGGAATAAAACCAATACAAATAATGAACATAAAAACGGAAATATTTACTACACAAACATAAGAGGATAAAAAACTAAATAATAATAATAATACAAACTGAATGATTAAAAAGCACCCTAAGGAAAAGCAATGTTAAAAAGGTGTGTTTTAAGATCTTTTTAAAATATGTTCTGTTTCGGCCCCCCTCAGGTTCTCTGGCAGGCTATTCCAGAGGCTGGGGGCATAGTAACTAAAGGCTGCCTCTCCATGCCTCTTCGTCCAAGGCTTTGGGATAGTTAAAAGGCTGCCTCTCCATGCCTCTTGGTCCAAGGCTTTGGGATAGTTAAAAGGCTGCCTCTCCATGCCTCTTGGTCCAAGGCTTTGGGATAGTTAAAAGGCTGCCTCTCCATGCCTCTTGGTCCAAGGCTTTGGGATAGTTAAAAGGCTGTCTCTCCATGCCTCTTGGTCCTAGGCTTTGGGATAGTTAAAAGGCTGTCTCTCCATGCCTCTTGGTCCTAGGCTTTGGGATAGTTAAAAGGCTGCCTCTCCATGCCTCTTGGTCCAAGGCTTTGGGATAGTTAAAAGGCTGCCTCTCCATGCCTCTTGGTCCAAGGCTTTGGGATAGTTAAAAGGCTGCCTCTCCATGCCTCTTGGTCCAAGGCTTTGGGATAGTTAAAAGGCTGCCTCTCCATGCCTCTTGGTCCTATGCTTTGGGATAGTTAAAAGGCTGCCTCTCCATGCCTCTTGGTCCAAGGCTTTGGGATAGTTAAAGGCCAGTGCCAGAGGACCTGAGGGACCTACTGGGTAAAGAACTTAAAAGCAACTCTGAAATGTATTGGGGTGTACAATCGTGGATGGATTTAAAAACCAACAGAAGAATCTTATAATTCATTCTAAAACTCACAGGCAGCCAGTGCAGATACCTTAAAACCGGTGTAATGTGTGCTCTCCTTCTGGTCTTGGGTTTGCTTGGAAGTAGTTTGAACCTAGACTTGCCGTGAGATAGCAGAAAGAACAGTCTATGAACAGTCTATGGGGGGTTGTATGTCATTATCATGTGAAATATAATGGTAGCTAACTTTAGATGCGAGGAGAAAACACATATATTTGCTAGTTAACATCTGATTGATAAAGTTGATATAAATGTAATTAGCTAGCAAAATAGCTAATTGAAACTGCTGGGGGAAAGGTAGTTAGCTAACTCCCACCATCATCACTGCAGTGTAGCTCATTTTAGCTTGGTTTATAGAAAGTAAAAACTATTAAACCTATAGCTATATTTACTAGATATATTTAAAAAACTTGTTAATGACTTGATTTTTTGAGGTCAAATTACTTGTGTATTACTTGGTGGCTGAAGAATTTTGCAAGAAAAATGCCCTCCTCAATTTCACTGCAAATAAAACTAGGCTGTACTGGTTGGTTATAATTTGGTTCATGTACACATTTATTTGTTGTGTTTAATTAGCCTAGTTAGCCAAGTTACTGACTGACTAGGCGTATTGTTATTCATGTTTTTGTTATGGTAGAGAGGAAGTAAGATCACTAGAAAGCAGCATGCTACCAGACCACCACAGGACCCTAGAGGTATTAGTCAATGCTTATGAATTGGATATTGAATTGCCCATTTTAGATCAATAATACCAACAAAATGGTTGGATTGTTCAGAAATGTGTGCTGTAAATGTTAACAGGGCTTTAGTGATGAAAGGTACATAATAAATGTGTCATCTCTCTATCAGGCCACTGCGTTCTGTGACAAGGGCCTGGATGGTGACACATCTGCTTCAAGCTGCCTGCCTGAATACTGGGGCCTTCAATGGTACCTTCCCTTTGATTACAGCAAGAGTCTCCTTATCTCTGTCTCATAGCCATTTAACATGTAGTGCATGTAATAACTCACATTCATAGAAACTGCTATGAACACAACACCTGACTCATATTCACTTATCTCTGGCTATGTTTAGACTCGCAGCACCATTCTGATATTTTTTCCACTAATTGGTCTTTAGACCAATCACATTGGTTTTTCAGAGCTGATCTGATTGGTCAAAAGACCAATTAGGGAAAAAAAAGATCAGACTTGGGCTGCTTGTCCAAATGCAACCTATTTGTCCTATTCTTCAGTCTTGTCTGGGATATATATTTTAGTTGGCTGTGTGATATCTTATATACCTGAATACAAAAGTACAGTATTCACCCTGGATATGATACTTTCATCGATTAATTACAAAAGAAATCACAAGTGTTGTCATGATGGAAAAAGTCTGCATGTTGTCAGATGTATAAGTTACCAGAGTAGTTATTAAAAATAAGAACTAAGAAATAAGAACAGACTAATAAAGTTTTGTGTTGTAACCTACAAAACAATGAACATGAGTAGGTTCTACCAAACGTTATTGCATTTGATGGTCATCCCCCACATTTCACCATTTTAAAGCCTTGATAGTTGCATCCATCCACCCTGTTGTCAACTGTCTGCTGATAGCTGACAACAGGGTGGCAGGTGTTTTGATGAGCTGCTCTAGAGTTCCATGACTCAGCAGACTCACCTGGGAATAGAAGGATGGACACGTCCATTTTTATAAAAGTCTGAGTGATTTAGGGAGGAGAGTGCCTGAGTTTCAGTGAGTACAGTAAATCCAATCCAACCAGTGGCCCTGGATAATTAAGCAATAAGTCCCAAGGGGGTGTGGTATATATCCAGGCACTACGTGTTGTGTCTTGCGTAAGAACAGCCCTCAGCCGTGGCATACTAGCCGTATACCACAAACCCGAAGTACCGTATTGCTATAATAAACTGGTTACCAACGTAATTAGAGCAGTAAAAATAAGTGTTTTGTCATATCCGTGGTATATGGTCTGATATACCACGGGTGTCAGCCAATCGGTATTCAGTGCTTGAACCACCCAGTTTATAATGTGCTATATGTCATCACACAGACCGCCATAGTGAAGGAGGTTTACATAGTGTACTTCTCTGTACATAGCTTACTTCTCTGTGCCCTGAAGAGATCTCAGGTAGTTCGTCTGAGGGCTCTGGAGGTCATTTGAATATTCTGTCTCTGTAGCACCTGTAGAGAGATGGATAAAGGTACTAAATGATCTTGAAAGAGAAAGCAAGAGTTAACATTTACATTGTTGATGGAGGACTATAAGGGTCCAATTAGACAAATGGATGTGTAAAAGACGCAGCAACTCAATGGTTTTCAGTGGAGGGAAGGTGGTCTAGGCTTGTGTTGTGCTGTCCGACAGAAAAGTTGCAAAGACTATCCATCAACCAATTAAAACATGTAAAACAGTGTTTATCCCCCCACCAAACAGCCTTGGTGGACATGCATTTCATGCATTTTGGTTTGGAGGTAGCCTTACTCTGAGGTTCAAGTTGTATCTTCACCCCTGACCACCGATTGGCCCAGGGCCTCCTGCAAAACCCTCTAATCCCAGTATCTCTGACAGGGAGTTACTCCAGGAGTAGACAGGTTTATGGTGCACAGGGCTTCTCCACTCCTCATATGAGTGGCGCATTAGCTATACATACTTTTGTGAAAAAGGCATGACTTACTGACACGGAGTGCTCCATGTTCCTTTATGGAAGCAGGGCTCCACCTGAATGCAGGGAAATGTCCTGCCTTGGATCATCGTTGTATTCATCTCCACCAAGTGCCTGGAAATCACATGACAAACCTGCATAGATTAACAAAAGAAAATGGTAACTGTATTTAGTCAATTGAAGTCATGACAGCCATAGCTTCTTTACACAATGAGTGTACAGGTTTCAACTAATTGTGGTCTACATTGAGCAAAAAACTTGCACGGTTTTAATTAATCCCCTGGGACAGAAATCACCCATGTCTGTATTATTGAATGAGCTTCCCAAGTTATAAGCTTAGCTACGATTCTGCATGATATAGAATAACATGTGTGGATCTATCTCTATCTGACCTTGTGAATAAACTCCAAGAACAAGATGATATTCCTGGTGGCTGGGAGGTTCCCAACTTCTTGACATCTGTCTGGGTGTTAGGGATGTTAACCTGTTTATCTTATCTCTGAAATATGCCGTAAACTCATCACATTTAGATGTGCACGAACGTTCTCGTAGGTTTTGCGGGGATAGGATTTATCAGGCCATCAATGGCCGAGATGAGCACTCTCAACTTATTCTGATTATTAGTGATTAAGTTAGAAAAATGAGCCTGTCTGGCTTGTTACACAGTACCAGTCAAACGTTTGGACACACCTACTCATTCAAGGGTTTTTCTTTATTTTTGAAATATTTTCTATATTGTAGAATAATATTGAAAACTAGTAGTGAAGACATCAAAACTAGTAGTGAAGACATCAAAACTAACACATATGGAATCATGTAGTAACCAAAAAAAAAGAGTTGTACAAATCAAAATATATTTTATATTTGAGATTCTTCAAAGTAGCCACCCTTTGCCTTGATGTCAACATGAATATTAAAACTTCACAACACAATGATTGTATCATAGTTCTCAAGGACAATAGACGATAGCTCAGATCAATCAGTAAAGAAAGTGAGGCAGTGCTTTACTGGTCTATACAGGGTTATAGCCAACACTGGTGGCTGACATTTACACAGTATATAGCATGATGCTCAAAAGACCCAAAGTCGTTTGAAAGACTAAGAGCGGCACTACAGTCTGAAGACAGCCATGTTTCATTGAGTAACATGCAATCAACTGCACTCAGTAATGAGGTCATTAACGAGAAAGGTTTTACAACTGACTGCATTAACATTTAAAAGTGCCATATTCAATGAGTGTGGGCCGCTCGTGGTAACCAATGCAATAACAATCAAATGATTGTGACAACCACATTTTCTGACAGTCCCCAATCTATCAGAATGGTAGGAGATGACAGTTTGTATAAACTCACTAGAAGAGTTAAAGGAACATAAATGAGGTTACTCACAATAACTATAGTACCA